>NW_028127562.1:0-180775 GCF_965231255.1 Vanellus vanellus
GGAGGCAGTGAGGACCAGCACCACTTTTCCCCGCTGCCACCTTTGCTGTGGCAGCAAAAGCTGGACGTTTGTCTTTTTTGCTCCGGAGGGCGCCGAAAGCGAAAAAAGGTGCTTTTGAGGATAGAGTCCGCAGGAAAGCAGAGAGGGCCAAATTGTCTGGGGCATTTGATGGGGTTCCAGGAGGCAGTGAGGACCAGCACCACTTTTCCCCGCTGGCACCTTTGCTGTGGCAGCAAAAGCTGGACGTTTGTCTTTTTTGCTCCGGAGGGCGCCGAAAGCGAAAAAAGGTGCTTTTGAGGATAGAGTCCTCAGGAAAGCAGAGAGGGCCAAATTGTCTGGGGCATTTGATGGGGTTCCAGGAGGCAGTGAGGACCAGCACCACTTTTCCCCGCTGGCACCTTTGCTGTGGCAGCAAAGGCTGGACGTTTGTCTTTTTTGCTCCAAACAGCGCCGAAAGTGAAAAAAGGTGCTTTTGAGGATAGAGTCCTCAGGAAAGCAGAGAGGGCCAAATTGTCTGGGGCATTTGATGGGGTTCCAGGAGGCAGTGAGGACCAGCACCACTTTTCCCCGCTGCCACCTTTGCTGTGGCAGCAAAATCTGGACGTTTGTCTTTTTTGCTCCAAACAGCGGCGAAAGTGAAAAAAGGTGCTTTTGAGGATAGAGTCTGCAGGAAAGCAGAGAGGGCCAAATTGTCTGGGGCATTTGATGGGGTTCCAGGAGGCAGTGAGGACCAGCACCACTTTTCCCCGCTGGCACCTTTGCTGTGGCAGCAAAACCTGGACGTTTGTCTTTTCTACTCCGGAGGGCGCCGAAAGTGAAAAAAGGTGCTTTTGAGGATAGAGTCCGCAGGAAAGCAGAGAGGGCCAAATTGTCTGGGGCATTTGATGGGGTTCCAGGAGGCAGTGAGGACCAGCACCACTTTTCCCCGCTGGCACCTTTGCTGTGGCAGCAAAAGCTGGACGTTTGTCTTTTTTGCTCCGGAGGGCGCCGAAAGCAAAAAAAGGTGCTTTTGAGGATAGAGTCCGCAGGAAAGCAGAGAGGGCCAAATTGTCTGGGGCATTTGATGGGGTTCCAGGAGGCAGTGAGGACCAGCACCACTTTTCCCCGCTGGCACCTTTGCTGTGGCAGCAAAAGCTGGACGTTTGTCTTTTTTGCTCCGGAGGGCGCCGAAAGCGAAAAAAGGTGCTTTTGAGGATAGATTCCTCAGGAAAGCAGAGAGGGCCAAATTGTCTGGGGCATTTGATGGGGTTCCAGGAGGCAGTGAGGACCAGCACCACTTTTCCCCGCTGGCACCTTTGCTGTGGCAGCAAAAGCTGGACGTTTGTCTTTTTTGCTCCGGAGGGCGCCGAAAGCGAAAAAAGGTGCTTTTGAGGATAGAGTCCTCAGGAAAGCAGAGAGGGCCAAATTGTCTGGGGCATTTGATGGGGTTCCAGGAGGCAGTGAGGACCAGCACCACTTTTCCCCGCTGGCACCTTTGCTGTGGCAGCAAAAGCTGGACGTTTGTCTTTTCTGCTCCGGAGGGCGCCGAAAATGAAAAAAGGTGCTTTTGAGGATGGAGTCCGCAGGAAAGTAGAGAGGGCCAAATTGTCTGGGGCATTTGATGGGGTTCCAGGAGGCAGTGAGGACCAGCACCACTTTTCCCCGCTGCCACCTTTGCTGTGGCAGCAAAAGCTGGACGTTTGTCTTTTTTGCTCCAAACAGCGCCGAAAGCGAAAAAAGGTGCTTTTGAGGATAGAGTCCGCAGGAAAGCAGGGAGGGCCAAATTGTCTGGGGCATTTGATGGGGTTCCAGGAGGCAGTGAGGACCAGCACCACTTTTCCCCGCTGGCACCTTTGCTGTGGCAGCAAAAGCTGGACGTTTGTCTTTTTTGCTGCGGAGGGCGCCGAAAGCGAAAAAAGGTGCTTTTGAGGATAGAGTCCTCAGGAAAGCAGAGAGGGCCAAATTGTCTGGGGCATTTGATGGGGTTCCAGGAGGCAGTGAGGACCAGCACCACTTTTCCCCGCTGCCACCTTTGCTGTGGCAGCAAAGGCTGGACGTTTGTCTTTTTTGCTCCAAACAGCGGCGAAAGTGAAAAAAGGTGCTTTTGAGGATAGAGTCCGCAGGAAAGCAGAGAGGGCCAAATTGTCTGGGGCATTTGATGGGGTTCCAGGAGGCAGTGAGGACCAGCACCACTTTTCCCCACTGCCACCTTTGCTGTGGCAGCAAAAGCTGGACGTTTGTCTTTTTTGCTCCGGAGGGCGCCGAAAGCGAAAAAAGGTGCTTTTGAGGATAGATTCCTCAGGAAAGCAGAGAGGGCCAAATTGTGTGGTGAATTTGAAGGCGTTCCAGGAGGCAGTGAGGACCAGCACCACTTTTCCCCGCTGCCACCTTTGCTGTGGCAGCAAAAGCTGGACGTTTGTCTTTTTTGCTCCAAACAGCGCCGAAAGCGAAAAAAAGTGCTTTTGAGGATAGAGTCCTCAGGAAAGCAGAGAGGGCCAAATTGTCTGGGGCATTTGATGGGGTTCCAGGAGGCAGTGAGGACCAGCACCACTTTTCCCCGCTGGCACCTTTGCTATGGCAGCAAAAGCTGAACGTTTGTCTTTTCAGCTCCGGAGGGTTCTGAAAGTGAAAAAAGGTGCTTTTGAGGATAGAGTCCGCTGGAAAGCAGAGAGGGCCAAATTGTCTGGGGCATTTGATGGGGTTCCAGGAGGCAGTGAGGACCAGCACCACTTTTCCCCGCTGGCACCTTTGCTGTGGCAGCAAAAGCTGGACGTTTGTCTTTTTTGCTCCGGAGGGCGCCGAAAGCGAAAAAAGGTGCTTTTGAGGATAGAGTCCTCAGGAAAGCAGAGAGGGCCAAATTGTCTGGGGCATTTGATGGGGTTCCAGGAGGCAGTGAGGACCAGCACCACTTTTCCCCGCTGGCACCTTTGCTGTGGCAGCAAAACCTGGACGTTTGTCTTTTCTACTCCGGAGGGCGCCGAAAGTGAAAAAAGGTGCTTTTGAGGATAGAGTCCGCAGGAAAGCAGAGAGGGCCAAATTGTCTGGGGCATTTGATGGGGTTCCAGGAGGCAGTGAGGACCAGCACCACTTTTCCCTGCTGGCACCTTTGCTGTGGCAGCAAAAGCTGGACGTTTGTCTTTTCTGCTCCGGAGGGCGCCGAAAATGAAAAAAGGTGCTTTTGAGGATGGAGTCCGCAGGAAAGCAGAGAGGGCCAAATTGTCTGGGGCATTTGATGGGGTTCCAGGAGGCAGTGAGGACCAGCACCACTTTTCCCCGCTGGCACCTTTACTGTGGCAGCAAAGGCTGGACGTTTGTCTTTTTTGCTCCAAACAGCGCCGAAAGTGAAAAAAGGTGCTTTTGAGGATAGAGTCCTCAGGAAAGCAGAGAGGGCCAAATTGTCTGGGGCATTTGATGGGGTTCCAGGAGGCAGTGAGGACCAGCACCACTTTTCCCCGCTGCCACCTTTGCTGTGGCAGCAAAAGCTGGACGTTTGTCTTTTTTGCTCCGGAGGGCGCCGAAAGCGAAAAAAGGTGCTTTTGAGGATAGAGTCCGCAGGAAAGCAGAGAGGGCCAAATTGTCTGGGGCATTTGATGGGGTTCCAGGAGGCAGTGAGGACCAGCACCACTTTTCCCCGCTGGCACCTTTACTGTGGCAGCAAAGGCTGGACGTTTGTCTTTTTTGCTCCAAACAGCGCCGAAAGTGAAAAAAGGTGCTTTTGAGGATAGAGTCCTCAGGAAAGCAGAGAGGGCCAAATTGTCTGGGGCATTTGATGGGGTTCCAGGAGGCAGTGAGGACCAGCACCACTTTTCCCCGCTGGCACCTTTGCTGTGGCAGCAAAAGCTGGACGTTTGTCTTTTTTGCTCCGGAGGGCGCCGAAAGCGAAAAAAGGTGCTTTTGAGGATAGAGTCCGCAGGAAAGCAGAGAGGGCCAAATTGTCTGGGGCATTTGATGGGGTTCCAGGAGGCAGTGAGGACCAGCACCACTTTTCCCTGCTGGCACCTTTGCTGTGGCAGCAAAAGCTGGACGTTTGTCTTTTCTGCTCCGGAGGGCGCCGAAAATGAAAAAAGGTGCTTTTGAGGATGGAGTCCGCAGGAAAGCAGAGAGGGCCAAATTGTCTGGGGCATTTGATGGGGTTCCAGGAGGCAGTGAGGACCAGCACCACTTTTCCCCGCTGGCACCTTTGCTGTGGCAGCAAAAGCTGGACGTTTGTCTTTTTTGCTCCAAACAGCGCCGAAAGCGAAAAAAGGTGCTTTTGAGGATAGATTCCTCAGGAAAGCAGAGAGGGCCAAATTGTCTGGGGCATTTGATGGGGTTCCAGGAGGCAGTGAGGACCAGCACCACTTTTCCCCGCTGGCACCTTTGCTGTGGCAGCAAAAGCTGGACGTTTGTCTTTTTTGCTCCGGAGGGCGCCGAAAGCGAAAAAAGGTGCTTTTGAGGATAGAGTCCTCAGGAAAGCAGAGAGGGCCAAATTGTCTGGGGCATTTGATGGGGTTCCAGGAGGCAGTGAGGACCAGCACCACTTTTCCCCGCTGGCACCTTTGCTGTGGCAGCAAAGGCTGGACGTTTGTCTTTTTTGCTCCAAACAGCGCCGAAAGTGAAAAAAGGTGCTTTTGAGGATAGAGTCCTCAGGAAAGCAGAGAGGGCCAAATTGTCTGGGGCATTTGATGGGGTTCCAGGAGGCAGTGAGGACCAGCACCACTTTTCCCCACTGGCACCTTTGCTGTGGCAGCAAAGGCTGGATGTTTGTCTTTTTTGCTCCAAACAGCGGCGAAAGTGAAAAAAGGTGCTTTTGAGGATAGAGTCCGCAGGAAAGCAGAGAGGGCCAAATTGTCTGGGGCATTTGATGGGGTTCCAGGAGGCAGTGAGGACCAGCACCACTTTTCCTTGCTGCCACCTTTGCTGTGGCAGCAAAAGCTGGACGTTTGTCTTTTTTGCTCCGGAGGGCGCCGAAAGCGAAAAAAGGTGCTTTTGAGGATGGAGTCCGCAGGAAAGCAGAGAGGGCCAAATTGTCTGGGGCATTTGATGGGGTTCCAGGAGGCAGTGAGGACCAGCACCACTTTTCCCCGCTGGCACCTTTACTGTGGCAGCAAAGGCTGGACGTTTGTCTTTTTTGCTCCAAACAGCGCCGAAAGTGAAAAAAGGTGCTTTTGAGGATAGAGTCCTCAGGAAAGCAGAGAGGGCCAAATTGTCTGGGGCATTTGATGGGGTTCCAGGAGGCAGTGAGGACCAGCACCACTTTTCCCCGCTGGCACCTTTGCTGTGGCAGCAAAAGCTGGACGTTTGTCTTTTTTGCTCCGGAGGGCGCCGAAAGCGAAAAAAGGTGCTTTTGAGGATAGAGTCCGCAGGAAAGCAGAGAGGGCCAAATTGTCTGGGGCATTTGATGGGGTTCCAGGAGGCAGTGAGGACCAGCACCACTTTTCCCTGCTGGCACCTTTGCTGTGGCAGCAAAAGCTGGACGTTTGTCTTTTCTGCTCCGGAGGGCGCCGAAAATGAAAAAAGGTGCTTTTGAGGATGGAGTCCGCAGGAAAGCAGAGAGGGCCAAATTGTCTGGGGCATTTGATGGGGTTCCAGGAGGCAGTGAGGACCAGCACCACTTTTCCCCGCTGGCACCTTTGCTGTGGCAGCAAAAGCTGGACGTTTGTCTTTTTTGCTCCAAACAGCGCCGAAAGCGAAAAAAGGTGCTTTTGAGGATAGATTCCTCAGGAAAGCAGAGAGGGCCAAATTGTCTGGGGCATTTGATGGGGTTCCAGGAGGCAGTGAGGACCAGCACCACTTTTCCCCGCTGGCACCTTTGCTGTGGCAGCAAAAGCTGGACGTTTGTCTTTTTTGCTCCGGAGGGCGCCGAAAGCGAAAAAAGGTGCTTTTGAGGATAGAGTCCTCAGGAAAGCAGAGAGGGCCAAATTGTCTGGGGCATTTGATGGGGTTCCAGGAGGCAGTGAGGACCAGCACCACTTTTCCCCGCTGGCACCTTTGCTGTGGCAGCAAAGGCTGGACGTTTGTCTTTTTTGCTCCAAACAGCGCCGAAAGTGAAAAAAGGTGCTTTTGAGGATAGAGTCCTCAGGAAAGCAGAGAGGGCCAAATTGTCTGGGGCATTTGATGGGGTTCCAGGAGGCAGTGAGGACCAGCACCACTTTTCCCCGCTGCCACCTTTGCTGTGGCAGCAAAATCTGGACGTTTGTCTTTTTTGCTCCAAACAGCGGCGAAAGTGAAAAAAGGTGCTTTTGAGGATAGAGTCTGCAGGAAAGCAGAGAGGGCCAAATTGTCTGGGGCATTTGATGGGGTTCCAGGAGGCAGTGAGGACCAGCACCACTTTTCCCCGCTGGCACCTTTGCTGTGGCAGCAAAACCTGGACGTTTGTCTTTTCTACTCCGGAGGGCGCCGAAAGTGAAAAAAGGTGCTTTTGAGGATAGAGTCCGCAGGAAAGCAGAGAGGGCCAAATTGTCTGGGGCATTTGATGGGGTTCCAGGAGGCAGTGAGGACCAGCACCACTTTTCCCCGCTGGCACCTTTGCTGTGGCAGCAAAAGCTGGACGTTTGTCTTTTTTGCTCCGGAGGGCGCCGAAAGCAAAAAAAGGTGCTTTTGAGGATAGAGTCCGCAGGAAAGCAGAGAGGGCCAAATTGTCTGGGGCATTTGATGGGGTTCCAGGAGGCAGTGAGGACCAGCACCACTTTTCCCCGCTGGCACCTTTGCTGTGGCAGCAAAAGCTGGACGTTTGTCTTTTTAGCTCCAAACAGCGCCGAAAGCGAAAAAAGGTGCTTTTGAGGATAGATTCCTCAGGAAAGCAGAGAGGGCCAAATTGTCTGGGGCATTTGATGGGGTTCCAGGAGGCAGTGAGGACCAGCACCACTTTTCCCCGCTGGCACCTTTGCTGTGGCAGCAAAAGCTGGACGTTTGTCTTTTTTGCTCCAAACAGCGGCGAAAGTGAAAAAAGGTGCTTTTGAGGATAGAGTCCGCAGGAAAGCAGAGAGGGCCAAATTGTCTGGGGCATTTGAAGGGGTTCCAGGAGGCAGTGAGGACCAGCACCACTTTTCCCCGCTGCCACCTTTGCTGTGGCAGCAAAATCTGGACGTTTGTCTTTTTTGCTCCAAACAGCGGCGAAAGTGAAAAAAGGTGCTTTTGAGGATGGAGTCCGCAGGAAAGCATAGAGGGCCAAATTGTGTGGTGCATTTGAAGGCGTTCCAGGAGGCAGTGAGGACCAGCACCGCTTTTCCCCGCTGGCACCTTTGCTATGGCAGCAAAAGCTGAACGTTTGTCTTTTCAGCTCCAAACAGCGCCGAAATCGAAAAAAGGTGCTTTTGAGGATAGAGTCCGCAGGAAAGCAGAGAGGGCCAAATTGTCTGGGGCATTTGATGGGGTTCCAGGAGGCAGTGAGGACCAGCACCACTTTTCCCCGCTGGCACCTTTGCTGTGGCAGCAAAAGCTGGACGTTTGTCTTTTTTGCTCCAAACAGCGCCGAAAGCGAAAAAAGGTGCTTTTGAGGATAGAGTCCGCAGGAAAGCAGAGAGGGCCAAATTGTCTGGGGCATTTGATGGGGTTCCAGGAGGCAGTGAGGACCAGCACCACTTTTCCCCGCTGGCACCTTTGCTGTGGCAGCAAAAGCTGGACGTTTGTCTTTTCTGCTCCGGAGGGCGCCGAAAATGAAAAAAGGTGCTTTTGAGGATGGAGTCCGCAGGAAAGTAGAGAGGGCCAAATTGTCTGGGGCATTTGATGGGGTTCCAGGAGGCAGTGAGGACCAGCACCACTTTTCCCCGCTGGCACCTTTGCTGTGGCAGCAAAAGCTGGACGTTTGTCTTTTTTGCTCCAAACAGCGCCGAAAGCGAAAAAAGGTGCTTTTGAGGATAGAGTCCGCAGGAAAGCAGGGAGGGCCAAATTGTCTGGGGCATTTGATGGGGTTCCAGGAGGCAGTGAGGACCAGCACCACTTTTCCCCGCTGGCACCTTTGCTGTGGCAGCAAAAGCTGGACGTTTGTCTTTTTTGCTGCGGAGGGCGCCGAAAGCGAAAAAAGGTGCTTTTGAGGATAGAGTCCTCAGGAAAGCAGAGAGGGCCAAATTGTCTGGGGCATTTGATGGGGTTCCAGGAGGCAGTGAGGACCAGCACCACTTTTCCCCGCTGCCACCTTTGCTGTGGCAGCAAAGGCTGGACGTTTGTCTTTTTTGCTCCAAACAGCGGCGAAAGTGAAAAAAGGTGCTTTTGAGGATAGAGTCCGCAGGAAAGCAGAGAGGGCCAAATTGTCTGGGGCATTTGATGGGGTTCCAGGAGGCAGTGAGGACCAGCACCACTTTTCCCCGCTGGCACCTTTGCTGTGGCAGCAAAAGCTGGACGTTTGTCTTTTTTGCTCCGGAGGGCGCCGAAAGCGAAAAAAGGTGCTTTTGAGGATAGATTCCTCAGGAAAGCAGAGAGGGCCAAATTGTGTGGTGAATTTGAAGGCGTTCCAGGAGGCAGTGAGGACCAGCACCACTTTTCCCCGCTGCCACCTTTGCTGTGGCAGCAAAAGCTGGACGTTTGTCTTTTTTGCTCCAAACAGCGCCGAAAGCGAAAAAAGGTGCTTTTGAGGATAGAGTCCTCAGGAAAGCAGAGAGGGCCAAATTGTCTGGGGCATTTGATGGGGTTCCAGGAGGCAGTGAGGACCAGCACCACTTTTCCCCGCTGCCACCTTTGCTGTGGCAGCAAAATCTGGACGTTTGTCTTTTTTGCTCCAAACAGCGGCGAAAGTGAAAAAAGGTGCTTTTGAAGATGGAGTCCTCAGGAAAGCAGAGAGGGCCAAATTGTGTGGTGCATTTGAAGGCGTTCCAGGAGGCAGTGAGGACCAGCACCGCTTTTCCCCGCTGCCACCTTTGCTGTGGCAGCAAAAGCTGGACGTTTGTCTTTTTTGCTCCAAACAGCGCCGAAAGCGAAAAAAGGTGCTTTTGAGGATAGAGTCCTCAGGAAAGCAGAGAGGGCCAAATTGTCTGGGGCATTTGATGGGGTTCCAGGAGGCAGTGAGGACCAGCACCACTTTTCCCCGCTGGCACCTTTGCTATGGCAGCAAAAGCTGGACGTTTGTCTTTTTACAGCGCTGAAAATGAAAAAATGTGCTTTTGAGGATAGAGTCCTCAGGAAAGCAGAGAGGGCCAAATTGTCTGGGGCATTTGATGGGGTTCCAGGAGGCAGTGAGGACCAGCACCACTTTTCCCCGCTGGCACCTTTGCTATGGCAGCAAAAGCTGAACGTTTGTCTCTTCAGCTCCAAACAGCGCCGAAATCGAAAAAAGGTGCTTTTGAGGATAGAGTCCGCAGGAAAGCACAGAGGGCCAAATTGTCTGGGGCATTTGATGGGGTTCCAGGAGGCAGTGAGGACCAGCACCACTTTTCCCCGCTGGCACCTTTGCTATGGCAGCAAAAGCTGAACGTTTGTCTTTTTTGCTCCGGAGGGTTCTGAAAGTGAAAAAAGGTGCTTTTGAGGATAGAGTCCGCTGGAAAGCAGAGAGGGCCAAATTGTCTGGGGCATTTGATGGGGTTCCAGGAGGCAGTGAGGACCAGCACCACTTTTCCCCGCTGGCACCTTTGCTGTGGCAGCAAAAGCTGGACGTTTGTCTTTTTTGCTCCGGAGGGCGCCGAAAGCGAAAAAAGGTGCTTTTGAGGATAGATTCCTCAGGAAAGCAGAGAGGGCCAAATTGTCTGGGGCATTTGATGGGGTTCCAGGAGGCAGTGAGGACCAGCACCACTTTTCCCCGCTGGCACCTTTGCTGTGGCAGCAAAAGCTGGACGTTTGTCTTTTTTGCTCCAAACAGCGGCGAAAGCGAAAAAAGGTGCTTTTGAGGATAGAGTCCGCAGGAAAGCAGAGAGGGCCAAATTGTCTGGGGCATTTGATGGGGTTCCAGGAGGCAGTGAGGACCAGCACCACTTTTCCCCGCTGGCACCTTTGCTGTGGCAGCAAAAGCTGGACGTTTGTCTTTTTTGCTCCGGAGGGCGCCGAAAATGAAAAAAGGTGCTTTTGAGGATAGAGTCCGCAGGAAAGTAGAGAGGGCCAAATTGTCTGGGGCATTTGATGGGGTTCCAGGAGGCAGTGAGGACCAGCACCACTTTTCCCCGCTGGCACCTTTGCTGTGGCAGCAAAAGCTGGACGTTTGTCTTTTTTGCTCCAAACAGCGCCGAAAGCGAAAAAAGGTGCTTTTGAGGATAGAGTCCGCAGGAAAGCAGGGAGGGCCAAATTGTCTGGGGCATTTGATGGGGTTCCAGGAGGCAGTGAGGACCAGCACCACTTTTCCCCGCTGGCACCTTTGCTGTGGCAGCAAAAGCTGGACGTTTGTCTTTTTTGCTGCGGAGGGCGCCGAAAGCGAAAAAAGGTGCTTTTGAGGATAGAGTCCTCAGGAAAGCAGAGAGGGCCAAATTGTCTGGGGCATTTGATGGGGTTCCAGGAGGCAGTGAGGACCAGCACCACTTTTCCCCGCTGGCACCTTTGCTGTGGCAGCAAAGGCTGGACGTTTGTCTTTTTTGCTCCAAACAGCGGCGAAAGTGAAAAAAGGTGCTTTTGAGGATAGAGTCCGCAGGAAAGCAGAGAGGGCCAAATTGTCTGGGGCATTTGATGGGGTTCCAGGAGGCAGTGAGGACCAGCACCACTTTTCCCCGCTGGCACCTTTGCTGTGGCAGCAAAAGCTGGACGTTTGTCTTTTTTGCTCCGGAGGGCGCCGAAAGCGAAAAAAGGTGCTTTTGAGGATAGATTCCTCAGGAAAGCAGAGAGGGCCAAATTGTGTGGTGAATTTGAAGGCGTTCCAGGAGGCAGTGAGGACCAGCACCACTTTTCCCCGCTGGCACCTTTGCTGTGGCAGCAAAAGCTGGACGTTTGTCTTTTTTGCTCCAAACAGCGCCGAAAGCGAAAAAAGGTGCTTTTGAGGATAGAGTCCTCAGGAAAGCAGAGAGGGCCAAATTGTCTGGGGCATTTGATGGGGTTCCAGGAGGCAGTGAGGACCAGCACCACTTTTCCCCGCTGGCACCTTTGCTATGGCAGCAAAAGCTGAACGTTTGTCTTTTCAGCTCCGGAGGGTTCTGAAAGTGAAAAAAGGTGCTTTTGAGGATAGAGTCCGCTGGAAAGCAGAGAGGGCCAAATTGTCTGGGGCATTTAATGGGGTTCCAGGAGGCAGTGAGGACCAGCACCACTTTTCCCCGCTGGCACCTTTGCTGTGGCAGCAAAAGCTGGACGTTTGTCTTTTTTGCTCCGGAGGGCGCCGAAAGCGAAAAAAGGTGCTTTTGAGGATAGATTCCTCAGGAAAGCAGAGAGGGCCAAATTGTCTGGGGCATTTGATGGGGTTCCAGGAGGCAGTGAGGACCAGCACCACTTTTCCCCGCTGCCACCTTTGCTGTGGCAGCAAAAGCTGGACGTTTGTCTTTTTTGCTCCAAACAGCGGCGAAAGTGAAAAAAGGTGCTTTTGAGGATAGAGTCCGCAGGAAAGCAGAGAGGGCCAAATTGTCTGGGGCATTTGATGGGGTTCCAGGAGGCAGTGAGGACCAGCACCACTTTTCCCCGCTGGCACCTTTGCTGTGGCAGCAAAAGCTGGACGTTTGTCTTTTCTGCTCCGGAGGGCGCCGAAAATGAAAAAAGGTGCTTTTGAGGATGGAGTCCGCAGGAAAGCAGAGAGGGCCAAATTGTCTGGGGCATTTGATGGGGTTCCAGGAGGCAGTGAGGACCAGCACCACTTTTCCCCGCTGGCACCTTTGCTGTGGCAGCAAAGGCTGGACGTTTGTCTTTTTTGCTCCAAACAGCGGCGAAAGTGAAAAAAGGTGCTTTTGAGGATAGAGTCCTCAGGAAAGCAGAGAGGGCCAAATTGTCTGGGGCATTTGATGGGGTTCCAGGAGGCAGTGAGGACCAGCACCACTTTTCCCCGCTGCCACCTTTGCTGTGGCAGCAAAGGCTGGACGTTTGTCTTTTTTGCTCCAAACAGCGGCGAAAGTTAAAAAAGGTGCTTTTGAGGATAGAGTCCGCAGGAAAGCAGAGAGGGCCAAATTGTCTGGGGCATTTGATGGGGTTCCAGGAGGCAGTGAGGACCAGCACCACTTTTCCCCGCTGGCACCTTTGCTGTGGCAGCAAAACCTGGACGTTTGTCTTTTCTACTCCGGAGGGCGCCGAAAGTGAAAAAAGGTGCTTTTGAGGATAGAGTCCGCTGGAAAGCAGAGAGGGCCAAATTGTCTGGGGCATTTGATGGGGTTCCAGGAGGCAGTGAGGACCAGCACCACTTTTCCCCGCTGGCACCTTTGCTGTGGCAGCAAAAGCTGGACGTTTGTCTTTTTTGCTCCGGAGTGCGCCGAAAGCAAAAAAAGGTGCTTTTGAGGATAGAGTCCGCAGGAAAGCAGAGAGGGCCAAATTGTCTGGGGCATTTGATGGGGTTCCAGGAGGCAGTGAGGACCAGCACCACTTTTCCCCGCTGGCACCTTTGCTGTGGCAGCAAAAGCTGGACGTTTGTCTTTTTTGCTCCAAACAGCGCCGAAAGCGAAAAAAGGTGCTTTTGAGGATAGAGTCCGCTGGAAAGCAGAGAGGGCCAAATTGTCTGGGGCATTTGATGGGGTTCCAGGAGGCAGTGAGGACCAGCACCACTTTTCCCCGCTGGCACCTTTGCTGTGGCAGCAAAAACTGGACGTTTGTCTATTTTGCTCCGGAGGGCGCCGAAAGCGAAAAAAGGTGCTTTTGAGGATAGATTCCTCAGGAAAGCAGAGAGGGCCAAATTGTCTGGGGCATTTGATGGGGTTCCAGGAGGCAGTGAGGACCAGCACCGCTTTTCCCCGCTGGCACCTTTGCTGTGGCCGCAAAAGCTGGACGTTTGTCTTTTTTGCTCCAAACAGCGGCGAAAGTGAAAAAAGTTGCTTTTGAGGATAGAGTCCGCAGGAAAGCAGAGAGGGCCAAATTGTGTGGTGCATTTGAAGGGGTTCCAGGAGGCAGTGAGGACCAGCACCACTTTTCCCCGCTGCCACCTTTGCTGTGGCAGCAAAATCTGGACGTTTGTCTTTTTTGCTCTAAACTGCGGCGAAAGTGAAAAAAGGTGCTTTTGAGGATGGAGTCCGCAGGAAAGCATAGAGGGCCAAATTGTGTGGTGCATTTGAAGGCGTTCCAGGAGGCAGTGAGGACCAGCACCGCTTTTCCCCGCTGCCACCTTTGCTGTGGCAGCAAAAGCTGGACGTTTGTCTTTTTTGCTCCAAACAGCGCCGAAAGCGAAAAAAGGTGCTTTTGAGGATAGAGTCCTCAGGAAAGCAGAGAGGGCCAAATTGTCTGGGGCATTTGATGGGGTTCCAGGAGGCAGTGAGGACCAGCACCACTTTTCCCCGCTGGCACCTTTGCTGTGGCAGCAAAAGCTGGACGTTTGTCTTTTTTGCTCCAAACAGCGCCGAAAATGAAAAAAGGTGCTTTTGAGGATGGAGTCCGCAGGAAAGTAGAGAGGGCCAAATTGTCTGGGGCATTTGATGGGGTTCCAGGAGGCAGTGAGGACCAGCACCACTTTTCCCCGCTGCCACCTTTGCTGTGGCAGCAAAAGCTGGACGTTTGTCTTTTTTGCTCCAAACAGCGCCGAAAGCGAAAAAAGGTGCTTTTGAGGATAGAGTCCGCTGGAAAGCAGAGAGGGCCAAATTGTCTGGGGCATTTGATGGGGTTCCAGGAGGCAGTGAGGACCAGCACCACTTTTCCCCGCTGGCACCTTTGCTGTGGCAGCAAAAGCTGGACGTTTGTCTTTTTTGCTCCGGAGGGCGCCGAAAGCGAAAAAAGGTGCTTTTGAGGATAGATTCCTCAGGAAAGCAGAGAGGGCCAAATTGTCTGGGGCATTTGATGGGGTTCCAGGAGGCAGTGAGGACCAGCACCACTTTTCCCCGCTGGCACCTTTGCTGTGGCAGCAAAAGCTGGACGTTTGTCTTTTTTGCTCCAAACAGCGGCGAAAGTGAAAAAAGGTGCTTTTGAGGATAGAGTCCGCAGGAAAGCAGAGAGGGCCAAATTGTGTGGTGCATTTGAAGGGGTTCCAGGAGGCAGTGAGGACCAGCACCACTTTTCCCCGCTGCCACCTTTGCTGTGGCAGCAAAATCTGGACGTTTGTCTTTTTTGCTCCAAACTGCGGCGAAAGTGAAAAAAGGTGCTTTTGAGGATGGAGTCCGCAGGAAAGCATAGAGGGCCAAATTGTGTGGTGCATTTGAAGGCGTTCCAGGAGGCAGTGAGGACCAGCACCGCTTTTCCCCGCTGCCACCTTTGCTGTGGCAGCAAAAGCTGGACGTTTGTCTTTTTTGCTCCAAACAGCGCCGAAAGCGAAAAAAGGTGCTTTTGAGGATAGAGTCCTCAGGAAAGCAGAGAGGGCCAAATTGTCTGGGGCATTTGATGGGGTTCCAGGAGGCAGTGAGGACCAGCACCACTTTTCCCCGCTGGCACCTTTGCTGTGGCAGCAAAAGCTGGACGTTTGTCTTTTTTGCTCCAAACAGCGCCGAAAATGAAAAAAAGGTGCTTTTGAGGATGGAGTCCGCAGGAAAGTAGAGAGGGCCAAATTGTCTGGGGCATTTGATGGGGTTCCAGGAGGCAGTGAGGACCAGCACCACTTTTCCCCGCTGGCACCTTTGCTGTGGCAGCAAAAGCTGGACGTTTGTCTTTTTTGCTCCAAACAGAGCCGAAAGCAAAAAAAGGTGCTTTTGAGGATAGAGTCCTCAGGAAAGCAGAGAGGGCCAAATTGTCTGGGGCATTTGATGGGGTTCCAGGAGGCAGTGAGGACCAGCACCACTTTTCCCTGCTGGCACCTTTGCTATGGCAGCAAAAGCTGAACGTTTGTCTTTTTTGCTCCGGAGGGTTCTGAAAGTGAAAAAAGGTGCTTTTGAGGATAGAGTCCGCTGGAAAGCAGAGAGGGCCAAATTGTCTGGGGCATTTGATGGGGTTCCAGGAGGCAGTGAGGACCAGCACCACTTTTCCCCGCTGGCACCTTTGCTGTGGCAGCAAAAGCTGGACGTTTGTCTTTTTTGCTCCGGAGGGCGCCGAAAGCGAAAAAAGGTGCTTTTGAGGATAGATTCCTCAGGAAAGCAGAGAGGGCCAAATTGTCTGGGGCATTTGATGGGGTTCCAGGAGGCAGTGAGGACCAGCACCACTTTTCCCCGCTGGCACCTTTGCTGTGGCAGCAAAGGCTGGACGTTTGTCTTTTTTGCTCCAAACAGCGGCGAAAGTGAAAAAAGGTGCTTTTGAGGATAGAGTCCGCAGGAAAGCAGAGAGGGCCAAATTGTGTGGTGCATTTGATGGGGTTCCAGGAGGCAGTGAGGACCAGCACCACTTTTCCCTGCTGGCACCTTTGCTGTGGCAGCAAAAGCTGGACGTTTGTCTTTTCTGCTCCGGAGGGCGCCGAAAATGAAAAAAGGTGCTTTTGAGGATGGAGTCCGCAGGAAAGTAGAGAGGGCCAAATTGTCTGGGGCATTTGATGGGGTTCCAGGAGGCAGTGAGGACCAGCACCACTTTTCCCCGCTGGCACCTTTGCTATGGCAGCAAAAGCTGAACGTTTGTCTTTTCAGCTCCGGAGGGTTCTGAAAGTGAAAAAAGGTGCTTTTGAGGATAGAGTCCGCTGGAAAGCAGAGAGGGCCAAATTGTCTGGGGCATTTGATGGGGTTCCAGGAGGCAGTGAGGACCAGCACCACTTTTCCCCGCTGGCACCTTTGCTGTGGCAGCAAAAGCTGGACGTTTGTCTTTTTTGCTCCGGAGGGCGCCGAAAGCGAAAAAAGGTGCTTTTGAGGATAGATTCCTCAGGAAAGCAGAGAGGGCCAAATTGTCTGGGGCATTTGATGGGGTTCCAGGAGGCAGTGAGGACCAGCACCACTTTTCCCCGCTGCCACCTTTGCTGTGGCAGCAAAAGCTGGACGTTTGTCTTTTTTGCTCCAAACAGCGGCGAAAGTGAAAAAAGGTGCTTTTGAGGATAGAGTCCGCAGGAAAGCAGAGAGGGCCAAATTGTCTGGGGCATTTGATGGGGTTCCAGGAGGCAGTGAGGACCAGCACCACTTTTCCCTGCTGGCACCTTTGCTGTGGCAGCAAAAGCTGGACGTTTGTCTTTTCTGCTCCGGAGGGCGCCGAAAATGAAAAAAGGTGCTTTTGAGGATGGAGTCCGCAGGAAAGCAGAGAGGGCCAAATTGTCTGGGGCATTTGATGGGGTTCCAGGAGGCAGTGAGGACCAGCACCACTTTTCCCCGCTGGCACCTTTGCTGTGGCAGCAAAAGCTGGACGTTTGTCTTTTTTGCTCCAAACAGCGCCGAAAGCGAAAAAAGGTGCTTTTGAGGATAGAGTCCGCAGGAAAGCAGAGAGGGCCAAATTGTCTGGGGCATTTGATGGGGTTCCAGGAGGCAGTGAGGACCAGCACCACTTTTCCCCGCTGGCACCTTTGCTGTGGCAGCAAAAGCTGGACGTTTGTCTTTTTTGCTCCGGAGGGCGCCGAAAGCGAAAAAAGGTGCTTTTGAGGATAGAGTCCTCAGGAAAGCAGAGAGGGCCAAATTGTCTGGGGCATTTGATGGGGTTCCAGGAGGCAGTGAGGACCAGCACCACTTTTCCCCGCTGGCACCTTTGCTGTGGCAGCAAAGGCTGGACGTTTGTCTTTTTTGCTCCAAACAGCGCCGAAAGTGAAAAAAGGTGCTTTTGAGGATAGAGTCCTCAGGAAAGCAGAGAGGGCCAAATTGTCTGGGGCATTTGATGGGGTTCCAGGAGGCAGTGAGGACCAGCACCACTTTTCCCCGCTGGCACCTTTGCTGTGGCAGCAAAATCTGGACGTTTGTCTTTTTTGCTCCAAACAGCGGCGAAAGTGAAAAAAGGTGCTTTTGAGGATAGAGTCCGCAGGAAAGCAGAGAGGGCCAAATTGTCTGGGGCATTTGATGGGGTTCCAGGAGGCAGTGAGGACCAGCACCACTTTTCCCCGCTGGCACCTTTGCTGTGGCAGCAAAACCTGGACGTTTGTCTTTTCTACTCCGGAGGGCGCCGAAAGTGAAAAAAGGTGCTTTTGAGGATAGAGTCCGCTGGAAAGCAGAGAGGGCCAAATTGTCTGGGGCATTTGATGGGGTTCCAGGAGGCAGTGAGGACCAGCACCACTTTTCCCCGCTGGCACCTTTGCTGTGGCAGCAAAAGCTGGACGTTTGTCTTTTTTGCTCCAAACAGCGCCGAAAATGAAAAAAGGTGCTTTTGAGGATGGAGTCCGCAGGAAAGTAGAGAGGGCCAAATTGTCTGGGGCATTTGATGGGGTTCCAGGAGGCAGTGAGGACCAGCACCACTTTTCCCCGCTGGCACCTTTGCTGTGGCAGCAAAAGCTGGACGTTTGTCTTTTTTGCTCCAAACAGAGCCGAAAGCAAAAAAAGGTGCTTTTGAGGATAGAGTCCGCAGGAAAGCAGAGAGGGCCAAATTGTCTGGGGCATTTGATGGGGTTCCAGGAGGCAGTGAGGACCAGCACCACTTTTCCCCGCTGGCACCTTTGCTATGGCAGCAAAAGCTGAACGTTTGTCTTTTTTGCTCCGGAGGGTTCTGAAAGTGAAAAAAGGTGCTTTTGAGGATAGAGTCCGCTGGAAAGCAGAGAGGGCCAAATTGTCTGGGGCATTTGATGGGGTTCCAGGAGGCAGTGAGGACCAGCACCACTTTTCCCCGCTGGCACCTTTGCTGTGGCAGCAAAAGCTGGACGTTTGTCTTTTTTGCTCCAAACAGAGCCGAAAGCAAAAAAAGGTGCTTTTGAGGATAGAGTCCGCAGGAAAGCAGAGAGGGCCAAATTGTCTGGGGCATTTGATGGGGTTCCAGGAGGCAGTGAGGACCAGCACCACTTTTCCCTGCTGGCACCTTTGCTGTGGCAGCAAAAGCTGGACGTTTGTCTTTTCTGCTCCGGAGGGTTCTGAAAGTGAAAAAAGGTGCTTTTGAGGATAGAGTCCGCTGGAAAGCAGAGAGGGCCAAATTGTCTGGGGCATTTGATGGGGTTCCAGGAGGCAGTGAGGACCAGCACCACTTTTCCCCGCTGGCACCTTTGCTGTGGCAGCAAAAGCTGGACGTTTGTCTTTTTTGCTCCGGAGGGCGCCGAAAGCGAAAAAAGGTGCTTTTGAGGATAGATTCCTCAGGAAAGCAGAGAGGGCCAAATTGTCTGGGGCATTTGATGGGGTTCCAGGAGGCAGTGAGGACCAGCACCACTTTTCCCCGCTGGCACCTTTGCTATGGCAGCAAAAGCTGAACGTTTGTCTTTTTTGCTCCGGAGGGTTCTGAAAGTGAAAAAAGGTGCTTTTGAGGATAGAGTCCGCTGGAAAGCAGAGAGGGCCAAATTGTCTGGGGCATTTGATGGGGTTCCAGGAGGCAGTGAGGACCAGCACCACTTTTCCCCGCTGGCACCTTTGCTGTGGCAGCAAAAGCTGGACGTTTGTCTTTTTTGCTCCGGAGGGCGCCGAAAGCGAAAAAAAGGTGCTTTTGAGGATAGATTCCTCAGGAAAGCAGAGAGGGCCAAATTGTCTGGGGCATTTGATGGGGTTCCAGGAGGCAGTGAGGACCAGCACCACTTTTCCCCGCTGCCACCTTTGCTGTGGCAGCAAAAGCTGGACGTTTGTCCTTTTTTGCTCCAAACAGCGGCGAAAGTGAAAAAAGGTGCTTTTGAGGATAGAGTCCGCAGGAAAGCAGAGAGGGCCAAATTGTCTGGGGCATTTGATGGGGTTCCAGGAGGCAGTGAGGACCAGCACCACTTTTTCCCTGCTGGCACCTTTGCTGTGGCAGCAAAAGCTGGACGTTTGTCTTTTCTGCTCCGGAGGGCGCCGAAAATGAAAAAAGGTGCTTTTGAGGATGGAGTCCGCAGGAAAGCAGAGAGGGCCAAATTGTCTGGGGCATTTGATGGGGTTCTAGGAGGCAGTGAGGACCAGCACCACTTTTCCCCGCTGGCACCTTTGCTGTGGCAGCAAAGGCTGGATGTTTGTCTTTTTTGCTCCAAACAGCGGCGAAAGTGAAAAAAGGTGCTTTTGAGGATAGAGTCCTCAGGAAAGCAGAGAGGGCCAAATTGTCTGGGGCATTTGATGGGGTTCCAGGAGGCAGTGAGGACCAGCACCACTTTTCCCCGCTGCCACCTTTGCTGTGGCAGCAAAACCTGGACGTTTGTCTTTTCTACTCCGGAGGGCGCCGAAAGTGAAAAAAGGTGCTTTTGAGGATAGAGTCCGCTGGAAAGCAGAGAGGGCCAAATTGTCTGGGGCATTTGATGGGGTTCCAGGAGGCAGTGAGGACCAGCACCACTTTTCCCCGCTGGCACCTTTGCTGTGGCAGCAAAAGCTGGACGTTTGTCTTTTTTGCTCCGGAGTGCGCCGAAAGCAAAAAAGGTGCTTTTGAGGATAGAGTCCGCAGGAAAGCAGAGAGGGCCAAATTGTCTGGGGCATTTGATGGGGTTCCAGGAGGCAGTGAGGACCAGCACCACTTTTCCCCGCTGGCACCTTTGCTGTGGCAGCAAAAGCTGGACGTTTGTCTTTTTTGCTCCAAACAGCGCCGAAAGCGAAAAAAGGTGCTTTTGAGGATAGAGTCCGCTGGAAAGCAGAGAGGGCCAAATTGTCTGGGGCATTTGATGGGGTTCCAGGAGGCAGTGAGGACCAGCACCACTTTTCCCCGCTGGCACCTTTGCTGTGGCAGCAAAACCTGGACGTTTGTCTTTTCTACTCCGGAGGGCGCCGAAAGTGAAAAAAGGTGCTTTTGAGGATAGAGTCCGCTGGAAAGCAGAGAGGGCCAAATTGTCTGGGGCATTTGATGGGGTTCCAGGAGGCAGTGAGGACCAGCACCACTTTTCCCCGCTGGCACCTTTGCTGTGGCAGCAAAAGCTGGACGTTTGTCTTTTTTGCTCCAAACAGCGCCGAAAATGAAAAAAGGTGCTTTTGAGGATGGAGTCCGCAGGAAAGTAGAGAGGGCCAAATTGTCTGGGGCATTTGATGGGGTTCCAGGAGGCAGTGAGGACCAGCACCACTTTTCCCCGCTGGCACCTTTGCTGTGGCAGCAAAAGCTGGACGTTTGTCTTTTTTGCTCCAAACAGAGCCGAAAGTGAAAAAAGGTGCTTTTGAGGATAGAGTCCGCAGGAAAGCAGAGAGGGCCAAATTGTCTGGGGCATTTGATGGGGTTCCAGGAGGCAGTGAGGACCAGCACCACTTTTCCCCGCTGGCACCTTTGCTATGGCAGCAAAAGCTGAACGTTTGTCTTTTTTGCTCCGGAGGGTTCTGAAAGTGAAAAAAGGTGCTTTTGAGGATAGAGTCCGCTGGAAAGCAGAGAGGGCCAAATTGTCTGGGGCATTTGATGGGGTTCCAGGAGGCAGTGAGGACCAGCACCACTTTTCCCCGCTGGCACCTTTGCTGTGGCAGCAAAAGCTGGACGTTTGTCTTTTTTGCTCCAAACAGCGCCGAAAGCAAAAAAAGGTGCTTTTGAGGATAGAGTCCGCAGGAAAGCAGAGAGGGCCAAATTGTCTGGGGCATTTGATGGGGTTCCAGGAGGCAGTGAGGACCAGCACCACTTTTCCCTGCTGGCACCTTTGCTGTGGCAGCAAAAGCTGGACGTTTGTCTTTTCTGCTCCGAAAGTGAAAAAAGGTGCTTTTGAGGATAGAGTCCGCTGGAAAGCAGAGAGGGCCAAATTGTCTGGGGCATTTGATGGGGTTCCAGGAGGCAGTGAGGACCAGCACCACTTTTCCCCGCTGGCACCTTTGCTGTGGCAGCAAAAGCTGGACGTTTGTCTTTTTTGCTCCGGAGGGCGCCGAAAGCGAAAAAAGGTGCTTTTGAGGATAGATTCCTCAGGAAAGCAGAGAGGGCCAAATTGTCTGGGGCATTTGATGGGGTTCCAGGAGGCAGTGAGGACCAGCACCACTTTTCCCCGCTGGCACCTTTCTATGGCAGCAAAAGCTGAACGTTTGTCTTTTTTGCTCCGGAGGGTTCTGAAAGTGAAAAAAGGTGCTTTTGAGGATAGAGTCCGCTGGAAAGCAGAGAGGGCCAAATTGTCTGGGGCATTTGATGGGGTTCCAGGAGGCAGTGAGGACCAGCACCACTTTTCCCCGCTGGCACCTTTGCTGTGGCAGCAAAAGCTGGACGTTTGTCTTTTTTGCTCCGGAGGGCGCCGAAAGCGAAAAAAGGTGCTTTTGAGGATAGATTCCTCAGGAAAGCAGAGAGGGCCAAATTGTCTGGGGCATTTGATGGGGTTCCAGGAGGCAGTGAGGACCAGCACCACTTTTCCCCGCTGCCACCTTTGCTGTGGCAGCAAAAGCTGGACGTTTGTCTTTTTTGCTCCAAACAGCGGCGAAAGTGAAAAAAGGTGCTTTTGAGGATAGAGTCCGCAGGAAAGCAGAGAGGGCCAAATTGTCTGGGGCATTTGATGGGGTTCCAGGAGGCAGTGAGGACCAGCACCACTTTTCCCTGCTGGCACCTTTGCTGTGGCAGCAAAAGCTGGACGTTTGTCTTTTCTGCTCCGGAGGGCGCCGAAAATGAAAAAAGGTGCTTTTGAGGATGGAGTCCGCAGGAAAGCAGAGAGGGCCAAATTGTCTGGGGCATTTGATGGGGTTCTAGGAGGCAGTGAGGACCAGCACCACTTTTCCCCGCTGGCACCTTTGCTGTGGCAGCAAAGGCTGGATGTTTGTCTTTTTTGCTCCAAACAGCGGCGAAAGTGAAAAAAGGTGCTTTTGAGGATAGAGTCCTCAGGAAAGCAGAGAGGGCCAAATTGTCTGGGGCATTTGATGGGGTTCCAGGAGGCAGTGAGGACCAGCACCACTTTTCCCCGCTGCCACCTTTGCTGTGGCAGCAAAGGCTGGACGTTTGTCTTTTTTGCTCCAAACAGCGGCGAAAGTGAAAAAAGGTGCTTTTGAGGATAGAGTCCGCAGGAAAGCAGAGAGGGCCAAATTGTCTGGGGCATTTGATGGGGTTCCAGGAGGCAGTGAGGACCAGCACCACTTTTCCCCGCTGCCACCTTTGCTGTGGCAGCAAAACCTGGACGTTTGTCTTTTCTACTCCGGAGGGCGCCGAAAGTGAAAAAAGGTGCTTTTGAGGATAGAGTCCGCTGGAAAGCAGAGAGGGCCAAATTGTCTGGGGCATTTGATGGGGTTCCAGGAGGCAGTGAGGACCAGCACCACTTTTCCCCGCTGGCACCTTTGCTGTGGCAGCAAAAGCTGGACGTTTGTCTTTTTTGCTCCGGAGTGCGCCGAAAGCAAAAAAAGGTGCTTTTGAGGATAGAGTCCGCAGGAAAGCAGAGAGGGCCAAATTGTCTGGGGCATTTGATGGGGTTCCAGGAGGCAGTGAGGACCAGCACCACTTTTCCCCGCTGGCACCTTTGCTGTGGCAGCAAAAGCTGGACGTTTGTCTTTTTTGCTCCAAACAGCGCCGAAAGCGAAAAAAGGTGCTTTTGAGGATAGAGTCCGCTGGAAAGCAGAGAGGGCCAAATTGTCTGGGGCATTTGATGGGGTTCCAGGAGGCAGTGAGGACCAGCACCACTTTTCCCCGCTGGCACCTTTGCTGTGGCAGCAAAAACTGGACGTTTGTCTATTTTGCTCCGGAGGGCGCCGAAAGCGAAAAAAGGTGCTTTTGAGGATAGATTCCTCAGGAAAGCAGAGAGGGCCAAATTGTCTGGGGCATTTGATGGGGTTCCAGGAGGCAGTGAGGACCAGCACCGCTTTTCCCCGCTGGCACCTTTGCTGTGGCCGCAAAAGCTGGACGTTTGTCTTTTTTGCTCCAAACAGCGGCGAAAGTGAAAAAAGTTGCTTTTGAGGATAGAGTCCGCAGGAAAGCAGAGAGGGCCAAATTGTGTGGTGCATTTGAAGGGGTTCCAGGAGGCAGTGAGGACCAGCACCACTTTTCCCCGCTGCCACCTTTGCTGTGGCAGCAAAATCTGGACGTTTGTCTTTTTTGCTCTAAACTGCGGCGAAAGTGAAAAAAGGTGCTTTTGAGGATGGAGTCCGCAGGAAAGCATAGAGGGCCAAATTGTGTGGTGCATTTGAAGGCGTTCCAGGAGGCAGTGAGGACCAGCACCGCTTTTCCCCGCTGCCACCTTTGCTGTGGCAGCAAAAGCTGGACGTTTGTCTTTTTTGCTCCAAACAGCGCAGAAAGCGAAAAAAGGTGCTTTTGAGGATAGAGTCCTCAGGAAAGCAGAGAGGGCCAAATTGTCTGGGGCATTTGATGGGGTTCCAGGAGGCAGTGAGGACCAGCACCACTTTTCCCCGCTGGCACCTTTGCTGTGGCAGCAAAAGCTGGACGTTTGTCTTTTTTGCTCCAAACAGCGCCGAAAATGAAAAAAGGTGCTTTTGAGGATGGAGTCCGCAGGAAAGTAGAGAGGGCCAAATTGTCTGGGGCATTTGATGGGGTTCCAGGAGGCAGTGAGGACCAGCACCACTTTTCCCCGCTGCCACCTTTGCTGTGGCAGCAAAAGCTGGACGTTTGTCTTTTTTGCTCCAAACAGCGCCGAAAGCGAAAAAAGGTGCTTTTGAGGATAGAGTCCGCTGGAAAGCAGAGAGGGCCAAATTGTCTGGGGCATTTGATGGGGTTCCAGGAGGCAGTGAGGACCAGCACCACTTTTCCCGGCTGGCACCTTTGCTGTGGCAGCAAAAGCTGGACGTTTGTCTTTTTTGCTCCGGAGGGCGCCGAAAGCGAAAAAAGGTGCTTTTGAGGATAGATTCCTCAGGAAAGCAGAGAGGGCCAAATTGTCTGGGGCATTTGATGGGGTTCCAGGAGGCAGTGAGGACCAGCACCACTTTTCCCCGCTGGCACCTTTGCTGTGGCAGCAAAAGCTGGACGTTTGTCTTTTTTGCTCCAAACAGCGGCGAAAGTGAAAAAAGGTGCTTTTGAGGATAGAGTCCGCAGGAAAGCAGAGAGGGCCAAATTGTGTGGTGCATTTGAAGGGGTTCCAGGAGGCAGTGAGGACCAGCACCACTTTTCCCCGCTGCCACCTTTGCTGTGGCAGCAAAATCTGGACGTTTGTCTTTTTTGCTCCAAACTGCGGCGAAAGTGAAAAAAGGTGCTTTTGAGGATGGAGTCCGCAGGAAAGCATAGAGGGCCAAATTGTGTGGTGCATTTGAAGGCGTTCCAGGAGGCAGTGAGGACCAGCACCGCTTTTCCCCGCTGCCACCTTTGCTGTGGCAGCAAAAGCTGGACGTTTGTCTTTTTTGCTCCAAACAGCGCCGAAAGCGAAAAAAGGTGCTTTTGAGGATAGAGTCCTCAGGAAAGCAGAGAGGGCCAAATTGTCTGGGGCATTTGATGGGGTTCCAGGAGGCAGTGAGGACCAGCACCACTTTTCCCCGCTGGCACCTTTGCTGTGGCAGCAAAAGCTGGACGTTTGTCTTTTTTGCTCCAAACAGCGCCGAAAATGAAAAAAAGGTGCTTTTGAGGATGGAGTCCGCAGGAAAGTAGAGAGGGCCAAATTGTCTGGGGCATTTGATGGGGTTCCAGGAGGCAGTGAGGACCAGCACCACTTTTCCCCGCTGGCACCTTTGCTGTGGCAGCAAAAGCTGGACGTTTGTCTTTTTTGCTCCAAACAGAGCCGAAAGCAAAAAAAGGTGCTTTTGAGGATAGAGTCCGCAGGAAAGCAGAGAGGGCCAAATTGTCTGGGGCATTTGATGGGGTTCCAGGAGGCAGTGAGGACCAGCACCACTTTTCCCTGCTGGCACCTTTGCTATGGCAGCAAAAGCTGAACGTTTGTCTTTTTTGCTCCGGAGGGTTCTGAAAGTGAAAAAAGGTGCTTTTGAGGATAGAGTCCGCTGGAAAGCAGAGAGGGCCAAATTGTCTGGGGCATTTGATGGGGTTCCAGGAGGCAGTGAGGACCAGCACCACTTTTCCCCGCTGCCACCTTTGCTGTGGCAGCAAAATCTGGACGTTTGTCTTTTTTGCTCCAAACTGCGGCGAAAGTGAAAAAAGGTGCTTTTGAGGATGGAGTCCGCAGGAAAGCATAGAGGGCCAAATTGTGTGGTGCATTTGAAGGCGTTCCAGGAGGCAGTGAGGACCAGCACCGCTTTTCCCCGCTGCCACCTTTGCTGTGGCAGCAAAAGCTGGACGTTTGTCTTTTTTGCTCCAAACAGCGCCGAAAGCGAAAAAAGGTGCTTTTGAGGATAGAGTCCTCAGGAAAGCAGAGAGGGCCAAATTGTCTGGGGCATTTGATGGGGTTCCAGGAGGCAGTGAGGACCAGCACCACTTTTCCCCGCTGGCACCTTTGCTGTGGCAGCAAAAGCTGGACGTTTGTCTTTTTTGCTCCAAACAGCGCCGAAAATGAAAAAAAGGTGCTTTTGAGGATGGAGTCCGCAGGAAAGTAGAGAGGGCCAAATTGTCTGGGGCATTTGATGGGGTTCCAGGAGGCAGTGAGGACCAGCACCACTTTTCCCCGCTGGCACCTTTGCTGTGGCAGCAAAAGCTGGACGTTTGTCTTTTTTGCTCCAAACAGAGCCGAAAGCAAAAAAAGGTGCTTTTGAGGATAGAGTCCGCAGGAAAGCAGAGAGGGCCAAATTGTCTGGGGCATTTGATGGGGTTCCAGGAGGCAGTGAGGACCAGCACCACTTTTCCCCGCTGGCACCTTTGCTATGGCAGCAAAAGCTGAACGTTTGTCTTTTTTGCTCCGGAGGGTTCTGAAAGTGAAAAAAGGTGCTTTTGAGGATAGAGTCCGCTGGAAAGCAGAGAGGGCCAAATTGTCTGGGGCATTTGATGGGGTTCCAGGAGGCAGTGAGGACCAGCACCACTTTTCCCCGCTGGCACCTTTGCTGTGGCAGCAAAAGCTGGACGTTTGTCTTTTTTGCTCCGGAGGGCGCCGAAAGCGAAAAAAGGTGCTTTTGAGGATAGATTCCTCAGGAAAGCAGAGAGGGCCAAATTGTCTGGGGCATTTGATGGGGTTCCAGGAGGCAGTGAGGACCAGCACCACTTTTCCCCGCTGGCACCTTTGCTGTGGCAGCAAAGGCTGGACGTTTGTCTTTTTTGCTCCAAACAGCGGCGAAAGTGAAAAAAGGTGCTTTTGAGGATAGAGTCCGCAGGAAAGCAGAGAGGGCCAAATTGTCTGGGGCATTTGATGGGGTTCCAGGAGGCAGTGAGGACCAGCACCACTTTTCCCTGCTGGCACCTTTGCTGTGGCAGCAAAAGCTGGACGTTTGTCTTTTCTGCTCCGGAGGGCGCCGAAAATGAAAAAAGGTGCTTTTGAGGATGGAGTCCGCAGGAAAGTAGAGAGGGCCAAATTGTCTGGGGCATTTGATGGGGTTCCAGGAGGCAGTGAGGACCAGCACCACTTTTCCCCGCTGGCACCTTTGCTATGGCAGCAAAAGCTGAACGTTTGTCTTTTCAGCTCCGGAGGGTTCTGAAAGTGAAAAAAGGTGCTTTTGAGGATAGAGTCCGCTGGAAAGCAGAGAGGGCCAAATTGTCTGGGGCATTTGATGGGGTTCCAGGAGGCAGTGAGGACCAGCACCACTTTTCCCCGCTGGCACCTTTGCTGTGGCAGCAAAAGCTGGACGTTTGTCTTTTTTGCTCCGGAGGGCGCCGAAAGCGAAAAAAGGTGCTTTTGAGGATAGATTCCTCAGGAAAGCAGAGAGGGCCAAATTGTCTGGGGCATTTGATGGGGTTCCAGGAGGCAGTGAGGACCAGCACCACTTTTCCCCGCTGCCACCTTTGCTGTGGCAGCAAAAGCTGGACGTTTGTCTTTTTTGCTCCAAACAGCGGCGAAAGTGAAAAAAGGTGCTTTTGAGGATAGAGTCCGCAGGAAAGCAGAGAGGGCCAAATTGTCTGGGGCATTTGATGGGGTTCCAGGAGGCAGTGAGGACCAGCACCACTTTTCCCTGCTGGCACCTTTGCTGTGGCAGCAAAAGCTGGACGTTTGTCTTTTCTGCTCCGGAGGGCGCCGAAAATGAAAAAAGGTGCTTTTGAGGATGGAGTCCGCAGGAAAGCAGAGAGGGCCAAATTGTCTGGGGCATTTGATGGGGTTCCAGGAGGCAGTGAGGACCAGCACCACTTTTCCCCGCTGGCACCTTTGCTGTGGCAGCAAAAGCTGGACGTTTGTCTTTTTTGCTCCAAACAGCGCCGAAAGCGAAAAAAGGTGCTTTTGAGGATAGAGTCCTCAGGAAAGCAGAGAGGGCCAAATTGTCTGGGGCATTTGATGGGGTTCCAGGAGGCAGTGAGGACCAGCACCACTTTTCCCCGCTGGCACCTTTGCTGTGGCAGCAAAGGCTGGACGTTTGTCTTTTTTGCTCCAAACAGCGCCGAAAGTGAAAAAAGGTGCTTTTGAGGATAGAGTCCTCAGGAAAGCAGAGAGGGCCAAATTGTCTGGGGCATTTGATGGGGTTCCAGGAGGCAGTGAGGACCAGCACCACTTTTCCCCGCTGGCACCTTTGCTGTGGCAGCAAAATCTGGACGTTTGTCTTTTTTGCTCCAAACAGCGGCGAAAGTGAAAAAAGGTGCTTTTGAGGATAGAGTCCGCAGGAAAGCAGAGAGGGCCAAATTGTCTGGGGCATTTGATGGGGTTCCAGGAGGCAGTGAGGACCAGCACCACTTTTCCCCGCTGGCACCTTTGCTGTGGCAGCAAAACCTGGACGTTTGTCTTTTCTACTCCGGAGGGCGCCGAAAGTGAAAAAAGGTGCTTTTGAGGATAGAGTCCGCTGGAAAGCAGAGAGGGCCAAATTGTCTGGGGCATTTGATGGGGTTCCAGGAGGCAGTGAGGACCAGCACCACTTTTCCCCGCTGGCACCTTTGCTGTGGCAGCAAAAGCTGGACGTTTGTCTTTTTTGCTCCAAACAGCGCCGAAAATGAAAAAAGGTGCTTTTGAGGATGGAGTCCGCAGGAAAGTAGAGAGGGCCAAATTGTCTGGGGCATTTGATGGGGTTCCAGGAGGCAGTGAGGACCAGCACCACTTTTCCCCGCTGGCACCTTTGCTGTGGCAGCAAAAGCTGGACGTTTGTCTTTTTTGCTCCAAACAGAGCCGAAAGCAAAAAAAGGTGCTTTTGAGGATAGAGTCCGCAGGAAAGCAGAGAGGGCCAAATTGTCTGGGGCATTTGATGGGGTTCCAGGAGGCAGTGAGGACCAGCACCACTTTTCCCCGCTGGCACCTTTGCTATGGCAGCAAAAGCTGAACGTTTGTCTTTTTTGCTCCGGAGGGTTCTGAAAGTGAAAAAAGGTGCTTTTGAGGATAGAGTCCGCTGGAAAGCAGAGAGGGCCAAATTGTCTGGGGCATTTGATGGGGTTCCAGGAGGCAGTGAGGACCAGCACCACTTTTCCCCGCTGGCACCTTTGCTGTGGCAGCAAAAGCTGGACGTTTGTCTTTTTTGCTCCAAACAGAGCCGAAAGCAAAAAAAGGTGCTTTTGAGGATAGAGTCCGCAGGAAAGCAGAGAGGGCCAAATTGTCTGGGGCATTTGATGGGGTTCCAGGAGGCAGTGAGGACCAGCACCACTTTTCCCTGCTGGCACCTTTGCTGTGGCAGCAAAAGCTGGACGTTTGTCTTTTCTGCTCCGGAGGGTTCTGAAAGTGAAAAAAGGTGCTTTTGAGGATAGAGTCCGCTGGAAAGCAGAGAGGGCCAAATTGTCTGGGGCATTTGATGGGGTTCCAGGAGGCAGTGAGGACCAGCACCACTTTTCCCCGCTGGCACCTTTGCTGTGGCAGCAAAAGCTGGACGTTTGTCTTTTTTGCTCCGGAGGGCGCCGAAAGCGAAAAAAGGTGCTTTTGAGGATAGATTCCTCAGGAAAGCAGAGAGGGCCAAATTGTCTGGGGCATTTGATGGGGTTCCAGGAGGCAGTGAGGACCAGCACCACTTTTCCCCGCTGGCACCTTTGCTATGGCAGCAAAAGCTGAACGTTTGTCTTTTTTGCTCCGGAGGGTTCTGAAAGTGAAAAAAGGTGCTTTTGAGGATAGAGTCCGCTGGAAAGCAGAGATGGCCAAATTGTCTGGGGCATTTGATGGGGTTCCAGGAGGCAGTGAGGACCAGCACCACTTTTCCCCGCTGGCACCTTTGCTGTGGCAGCAAAAGCTGGACGTTTGTCTTTTTTGCTCCGGAGGGCGCCGAAAGCGAAAAAAGGTGCTTTTGAGGATAGATTCCTCAGGAAAGCAGAGAGGGCCAAATTGTCTGGGGCATTTGATGGGGTTCCAGGAGGCAGTGAGGACCAGCACCACTTTTCCCCGCTGGCACCTTTGCTGTGGCAGCAAAGGCTGGACGTTTGTCTTTTTTGCTCCAAACAGCGGCGAAAGTGAAAAAAGGTGCTTTTGAGGATAGAGTCCGCAGGAAAGCAGAGAGGGCCAAATTGTCTGGGGCATTTGATGGGGTTCCAGGAGGCAGTGAGGACCAGCACCACTTTTCCCTGCTGGCACCTTTGCTGTGGCAGCAAAAGCTGGACGTTTGTCTTTTCTACTCCGGAGGGCGCCGAAAATGAAAAAAGGTGCTTTTGAGGATGGAGTCCGCAGGAAAGTAGAGAGGGCCAAATTGTCTGGGGCATTTGATGGGGTTCCAGGAGGCAGTGAGGACCAGCACCACTTTTCCCCGCTGGCACCTTTGCTGTGGCAGCAAAAGCTGGACGTTTGTCTTTTTTGCTCCAAACAGCGGCGAAAGTGAAAAAAGGTGCTTTTGAGGATAGAGTCCGCAGGAAAGCAGAGAGGGCCAAATTGTCTGGGGCATTTGATGGGGTTCCAGGAGGCAGTGAGGACCAGCACCACTTTTCCCCGCTGGCACCTTTGCTATGGCAGCAAAAGCTGAACGTTTGTCTTTTTTGCTCCGGAGGGTTCTGAAAGTGAAAAAAGGTGCTTTTGAGGATAGAGTCCGCTGGAAAGCAGAGAGGGCCAAATTGTCTGGGGCATTTGATGGGGTTCCAGGAGGCAGTGAGGACCAGCACCACTTTTCCCCGCTGGCACTTTTGCTGTGGCAGCAAAGGCTGGACGTTTGTCTTTTTTGCTCCAAACAGCGGCGAAAGTGAAAAAAGGTGCTTTTGAGGATAGAGTCCGCAGGAAAGCAGAGAGGGCCAAATTGTCTGGGGCATTTGATGGGGTTCCAGGAGGCAGTGAGGACCAGCACCACTTTTCCCTGCTGGCACCTTTGCTGTGGCAGCAAAAGCTGGACGTTTGTCTTTTCTACTCCGGAGGGCGCCGAAAATGAAAAAAGGTGCTTTTGAGGATGGAGTCCGCAGGAAAGTAGAGAGGGCCAAATTGTCTGGGGCATTTGATGGGGTTCCAGGAGGCAGTGAGGACCAGCACCACTTTTCTCCGCTGGCACCTTTGCTGTGGCAGCAAAAGCTGGACGTTTGTCTTTTTTGCACCAAACAGCGCCGAAAATGAAAAAAGGTGCTTTTGAGGATGGAGTCCGCAGGAAAGTAGAGAGGGCCAAATTGTCTGGGGCATTTGATGGGGTTCCAGGAGGCAGTGAGGACCAGCACCACTTTTCCCCGCTGGCACCTTTGCTGTGGCAGCAAAAGCTGGACGTTTGTCTTTTTTGCTCCAAACAGCGGCGAAAGTGAAAAAAGGTGCTTTTGAGGATAGAGTTCGCAGGAAAGCAGAGAGGGCCAAATTGTCTGGGGCATTTGATGGGGTTCCAGGAGGCAGTGAGGACCAGCACCACTTTTCCCCGCTGGCACCTTTGCTATGGCAGCAAAAGATGAACGTTTGTCTTTTTTGCTCCGGAGGGTTCTGAAAGTGAAAAAAGGTGCTTTTGAGGATAGAGTCCGCTGGAAAGCAGAGAGGGCCAAATTGTCTGGGGCATTTGATGGGGTTCCAGGAGGCAGTGAGGACCAGCACCACTTTTCCCCGCTGGCACCTTTGCTGTGGCAGCAAAAGCTGGACGTTTGTCTTTTTTGCTCCGGTGGGCGCCGAAAGCGAAAAAAGGTGCTTTTGAGGATAGATTCCTCAGGAAAGCAGAGAGGGCCAAATTGTCTGGGGCATTTGATGGGGTTCCAGGAGGCAGTGAGGACCAGCACCACTTTTCCCCGCTGGCACCTTTGCTGTGGCAGCAAAGGCTGGACGTTTGTCTTTTTTGCTCCAAACAGCGGCGAAAGTGAAAAAAGGTGCTTTTGAGGATAGAGTCCGCAGGAAAGCAGAGAGGGCCAAATTGTCTGGGGCATTTGATGGGGTTCCAGGAGGCAGTGAGGACCAGCACCACTTTTCCCTGCTGGCACCTTTGCTGTGGCAGCAAAAGCTGGACGTTTGTCTTTTCTGCTCCGGAGGGCGCCGAAAATGAAAAAAGGTGCTTTTGAGGATGGAGTCCGCAGGAAAGTAGAGAGGGCCAAATTGTCTGGGGCATTTGATGGGGTTCCAGGAGGCAGTGAGGACCAGCACCACTTTTCCCCGCTGGCACCTTTGCTGTGGCAGCAAAAGCTGAACGTTTGTCTTTTCAGCTCCGGAGGGTGCTGAAAGTGAAAAAAGGTGCTTTTGAGGATAGAGTCCGCTGGAAAGCAGAGAGGGCCAAATTGTCTGGGGCATTTGATGGGGTTCCAGGAGGCAGTGAGGACCAGCACCACTTTTCCCCGCTGGCACCTTTGCTGTGGCAGCAAAAGCTGGACGTTTGTCTTTTTTGCTCCAAACAGCGCCGAAAGTGAAAAAAGGTGCTTTTGAGGATAGAGTCCTCAGGAAAGCAGAGAGGGCCAAATTGTCTGGGCCATTTGATGGGGTTCCAGGAGGCAGTGAGGACCAGCACCACTTTTCCCCGCTGGCACCTTTGCTGTGGCAGCAAAAGCTGGACGTTTGTCTTTTTTGCTCCAAGCAGCACCGAAAGCGAAAAAAGGTGCTTTTGAGGATAGAGTCCTCAGGAAAGCAGAGAGGGCCAAATTGTGTGGTGAATTTGAAGGCGTTCCAGGAGGCAGTGAGGACCAGCACCACTTTTCCCCGCTGGCACCTTTGCTGTGGCAGCAAAAGCTGGACGTTTGTCTTTTCTGCTCCAAACAGCGCCGAAAGCGAAAAAAGGTGCTTTTGAGGATAGAGTCCTCAGGAAAGCAGAGAGGGCCAAATTGTCTCGGGCCTTTGATGGGGTTCCAGGCGGCAGTGAGGACCAGCACCACTTTTCCCCGCTGGCACCTTTGCTGTGGCAGCAAAAGCTGGACGTTTGTCTTTTTTGCTCCGGAGGGCACCGAAAGCGAAAAAAGGTGCTTTTGAGGATAGAGTCCTCAGGAAAGCAGAGAGGGCCAAATTGTCTGGGGCATTTGATGGGGTTCCAGGAGGCAGTGAGGACCAGCACCACTTTTCCCCGCTGGCACCTTTGCTGTGGCAGCAAAGGCTGGACGTTTGTCTTTTTTGCTCCAAACAGCGCCGAAAGTGAAAAAAGGTGCTTTTGAGGATAGAGTCCGCAGGAAAGCAGAGAGGGCCAAATTGTCTGGGGCATTTGATGGGGTTCCAGGAGGCAGTGAGGACCAGCACCACTTTTCCCCGCTGGCACCTTTGCTGTGGCAGCAAAAGCTGGACGTTTGTCTTTTTTGCTCCAAACAGCGGCGAAAGCGAAAAAAGGTGCTTTTGAGGATGGAGTCCGCAGGAAAGTAGAGAGGGCCAAATTGTGTGGTGCATTTGAAGGGGTTCCCGGAGGCAGTGAGGACCAGCACCACTTTTCCCCGCTGCCACCTTTTCTGTGGCAGCAAAATCTGGACGTTTGTTTTTTTTGCTCCAAACAGCGCCGAAAGTGAAAAAAGGTGCTTTTGAGGATGGACTCCGCAGGAAAGCAGAGAGGGCCAAATTGTGTGGTGCATTTGAAGGCGTTTCAGGAGGCAGTGAGGACCAGCACCGCTTTTCCCCGCTGCCACCTTTGCTGTGGCAGCAAAAGCTGGACGTTTGTCTTTTTTGCTCCGGAGGGCGCCGAAAGCGAAAAAAGGTGCTTTTGCTCCAAACAGCGGCGAAAGCGAAAAAAGGTGCTTTTGAGGATAGAGTCCGCAGGAAAGCAGAGAGGGCCAAATTGTCTGGGGCATTTGATGGGGTTCCAGGAGGCAGTGAGGACCAGCACCACTTTTCCCCGCTGGCACCTTTGCTGTGGCAGCAAAAGCTGGACGTTTGTCTTTTTTGCTCCAAACAGCGCCGAAAGTGAAAAAAGGTGCTTTTGAGGATAGAGTCCTCAGGAAAGCAGAGAGGGCCAAATTGTCTGGAGCATTTGATGGGGTTCCAGGAGGCAGTGAGGACCAGCACCACTTTTCCCCGCTGGCACCTTTGCTGTGGCAGCAAAATCTGGACGTTTGTCTTTTTTGCTCCAAACAGCTCCGAAAATGAAAAAAGGTGCTTTTGAGGATGGAGTCCGCAGGAAAGTAGAGAGGGCCAAATTGTCTGGGGCATTTGATGGGGTTCCAGGAGGCAGTGAGGACCAGCACCACTTTTCCCCGCTGCCACCTTTGCTGTGGCAGCAAAACCTGGACGTTTGTCTTTTCTGCTCCAAACAGCGCCGAAAGCGAAAAAAGGTGCTTTTGAGGATAGAGTCCTCAGGAAAGCAGAGAGGGCCAAATTGTCTGGGGCATTTGATGGGGTTCCAGGAGGCAGTGAGGACCAGCACCACTTTTCCCCGCTGGCACCTTTGCTGTGGCAGCAAAAGCTGAACGTTTGTCTTTTCAGCTCCGGAGGGTGCTGAAAGTGAAAAAAGGTGCTTTTGAGGATAGAGTCCGCTGGAAAGCAGAGAGGGCCAAATTGTCTGGGGCATTTGATGGGGTTCCAGGAGGCAGTGAGGACCAGCACCACTTTTCCCCGCTGGCACCTTTGCTGTGGCAGCAAAAGCTGGACGTTTGTCTTTTTTGCTCCAAACAGCGCCGAAAGTGAAAAAAGGTGCTTTTGAGGATAGAGTCCTCAGGAAAGCAGAGAGGGCCAAATTGTCTGGGCCATTTGATGGGGTTCCAGGAGGCAGTGAGGACCAGCACCACTTTTCCCCGCTGGCACCTTTGCTGTGGCAGCAAAAGCTGGACGTTTGTCTTTTTTGCTCCAAGCAGCACCGAAAGCGAAAAAAGGTGCTTTTGAGGATAGAGTCCTCAGGAAAGCAGAGAGGGCCAAATTGTGTGGTGAATTTGAAGGCGTTCCAGGAGGCAGTGAGGACCAGCACCACTTTTCCCCGCTGGCACCTTTGCTGTGGCAGCAAAAGCTGGACGTTTGTCTTTTCTGCTCCAAACAGCGCCGAAAGCGAAAAAAGGTGCTTTTGAGGATAGAGTCCTCAGGAAAGCAGAGAGGGCCAAATTGTCTCGGGCCTTTGATGGGGTTCCAGGCGGCAGTGAGGACCAGCACCACTTTTCCCCGCTGGCACCTTTGCTGTGGCAGCAAAAGCTGGACGTTTGTCTTTTTTGCTCCGGAGGGCACCGAAAGCGAAAAAAGGTGCTTTTGAGGATAGAGTCCTCAGGAAAGCAGAGAGGGCCAAATTGTCTGGGGCATTTGATGGGGTTCCAGGAGGCAGTGAGGACCAGCACCACTTTTCCCCGCTGGCACCTTTGCTGTGGCAGCAAAGGCTGGACGTTTGTCTTTTTTGCTCCAAACAGCGCCGAAAGTGAAAAAAGGTGCTTTTGAGGATAGAGTCCGCAGGAAAGCAGAGAGGGCCAAATTGTCTGGGGCATTTGATGGGGTTCCAGGAGGCAGTGAGGACCAGCACCACTTTTCCCCGCTGGCACCTTTGCTGTGGCAGCAAAAGCTGGACGTTTGTCTTTTTTGCTCCAAACAGCGGCGAAAGCGAAAAAAGGTGCTTTTGAGGATGGAGTCCGCAGGAAAGTAGAGAGGGCCAAATTGTGTGGTGCATTTGAAGGGGTTCCCGGAGGCAGTGAGGACCAGCACCACTTTTCCCCGCTGCCACCTTTTCTGTGGCAGCAAAATCTGGACGTTTGTTTTTTTTGCTCCAAACAGCGCCGAAAGTGAAAAAAGGTGCTTTTGAGGATGGACTCCGCAGGAAAGCAGAGAGGGCCAAATTGTGTGGTGCATTTGAAGGCGTTTCAGGAGGCAGTGAGGACCAGCACCGCTTTTCCCCGCTGCCACCTTTGCTGTGGCAGCAAAAGCTGGACGTTTGTCTTTTTTGCTCCGGAGGGCGCCGAAAGCGAAAAAAGGTGCTTTTGCTCCAAACAGCGGCGAAAGCGAAAAAAGGTGCTTTTGAGGATAGAGTCCGCAGGAAAGCAGAGAGGGCCAAATTGTCTGGGGCATTTGATGGGGTTCCAGGAGGCAGTGAGGACCAGCACCACTTTTCCCCGCTGGCACCTTTGCTGTGGCAGCAAAAGCTGGACGTTTGTCTTTTTTGCTCCAAACAGCGCCGAAAGTGAAAAAAGGTGCTTTTGAGGATAGAGTCCTCAGGAAAGCAGAGAGGGCCAAATTGTCTGGAGCATTTGATGGGGTTCCAGGAGGCAGTGAGGACCAGCACCACTTTTCCCCGCTGGCACCTTTGCTGTGGCAGCAAAGGCTGGACGTTTGTCTTTTTTGCTCCAAACAGCGCCGAAAGTGAAAAAAGGTGCTTTTGAGGATAGAGTCCGCAGGAAAGCAGAGAGGGCCAAATTGTCTGGGGCATTTGATGGGGTTCCAGGAGGCAGTGAGGACCAGCACCACTTTTCCCCGCTGGCACCTTTGCTGTGGCAGCAAAAGCTGGACGTTTGTCTTTTTTGCTCCAAACAGCGGCGAAAGCGAAAAAAGGTGCTTTTGAGGATGGACTCCGCAGGAAAGCAGAGAGGGCCAAATTGTGTGGTGCATTTGAAGGCGTTCCAGGAGGCAGTGAGGACCAGCACCGCTTTTCCCCGCTGGCACCTTTGCTGTGGCAGCAAAAGCTGGACGTTTGTCTTTTTTGCTCCGGAGGGCGCCGAAAGCGAAAAAAGGTGCTTTTGAGGATAGAGTCCTCAGGAAAGCAGAGAGGGCCAAATTGTCTGGGGCATTTGATGGGGTTCCAGGAGGCAGTGAGGACCAGCACCACTTTTCCCCGCTGCCACCTTTGCTGTGGCAGCAAAACCTGGACGTTTGTCTTTTTTGCTCCAAACAGCGCCGAAAGCGAAAAAAGGTGCTTTTGAGGATAGAGTCCGCAGGAAAGCAGAGAGGGCCAAATTGTCTGGGGCATTTGATGGGGTTCCAGGAGGCAGTGAGGACCAGCACCACTTTTCCCCGCTGGCACCTTTGCTGTGGCAGCAAAAGCTGGACGTTTGTCTTTTTTGCTCCAAACAGCGCCGAAAGCGAAAAAAGGTGCTTTTGAGGATAGAGTCCTCAGGAAAGCAGAGAGGGCGAAATTGTTAGGGGCATTTGATGGGGTTCCAGGAGGCAGTGAGGACCAGCACCACTTTTCCCCGCTGGCACCTTTGCTGTGGCAGCAAAAGCTGGACGTTTGTCTTTTTTGCTCCAAACAGCGCCGAAAATGAAAAAAGGTGCTTTTGAGGATGGATTCCGCAGGAAAGTAGAGAGGGCCAAATTGTCTGGGGCATTTGATGGGGTTCCAGGAGGAAGTGAGGACCAGCACCACTTTTCCCCGCTGCCACCTTTGCTGTGGCAGCAAAAGCTGGACGTTTGTCTTTTTTGCTCCAAACAGCGCCGAAAGCGAAAAAAGGTGCTTTTGAGGATAGAGTCCTCAGGAAAGCAGAGAGGGCCAAATTGTCTGGTGCATTTGATGGGGTTCCAGGAGGCAGTGAGGACCAGCACCACTTTTCCCCTCTGGCACCTTTGCTATGGCAGCAAAAGCTGAACGTTTGTCTTTTCAGCTCCGGAGGGTTCTGAAAGTGAAAAAATGTGCTTTTGAGGATAGAGTCCTCAGGAAAGCAGAGAGGGCCAAATTGTGTGGTGAATTTGAAGGCGTTCCAGGAGGCAGTGAGGACCAGCACCACTTTTCCCCGCTGGCACGTTTGCTGTGGCAGCAAAAGCTGTCCGTTTGTCTTTTTTGCTCCGGAGGGCGCCGAAAGCGAAAAAAGGTGCTTTTGAGGATAGAGTCCTCAGGAAAGCAGAGAGGGCCAAATTGTCTGGGGCATTTGATGGGGTTCCAGGAGGCAGTGAGGACCAGCACCACTTTTCCCCGCTGGCACCTTTGCTATGGCAGCAAAAGCTGAACGTTTGTCTTTTCAGCTCCGGAGGGTTCTGAAAGTGAAAAAAGGTGCTTTTGAGGATAGAGTCCTCAGGAAAGCAGAGAGGGCCAAATTGTCTGGGGCATTTGATGGGGTTCCAGGAGGCAGTGAGGACCAGCACCACTTTTCCCCGCTGGCACCTTTGCTGTGGCAGCAAAAGCTGAACGTTTCTCTTTTCAGCTCCGGAGGGTGCTGAAAGTGAAAAAAGGAGCTTTTGAGGATAGAGTCCTCAGGAAAGCAGAGAGGGCCAAATTGTCTGGGGCATTTGATGGGGTTCCAGGAGGCAGTGAGGACCAGCACCACTTTTCCCCGCTGGCACCTTTGCTGTGGCAGCAAAAGCTGGACGTTTGTCTTTTTTGCTCCAAACAGCACCGAAAGCGAAAAAAGGTGCTTTTGAGGATAGAGTCCTCAGGAAAGCAGAGAGGGCCAAATTGTGTGGTGAATTTGAAGGCGTTCCAGGAGGCAGTGAGGACCAGCACCGCTTTTCCCTGCTGCCACCTTTGCTGTGGCAGCAAAACCTGGACGTTTGTCTTTTCTGCTCCAAACAGCGCCGAAAGCGAAAAAAGGTGCTTTTGAGGATAGAGTCCGCAGGAAAGCAGAGAGGGCCAAATTGTCTGGGGCATTTGATGGGGTTCCAGGAGGCAGTGAGGACCAGCACCACTTTTCCTCGCTGGCACCTTTGCTGTGGCAGCAAAAGCTGGACGTTTGTCTTTTTTGCTCCAAACAGCGCCGAAAGTGAAAAAAGGTGCTTTTGAGGATGGAGTCCGCAGGAAAGCAGAGAGGGCCAAATTGTCTGGGGCATTTGATGGGGTTCCAGGAGGCAGTGAGGACCAGCACCGCTTTTCCCCGCTGGCACCTTTGCTGTGGCAGCAAAAGCTGGACGTTTGTCTTTTTTGCTCCGGAGGGCGCCGAAAGCGAAAAAAGGTGCTTTTGAGGATAGAGTCCTCAGGAAAGCAGAGAGGGCCAAATTGTCTGGGGCATTTGATGGGGTTCCAGGAGGCAGTGAGGACCAGCACCACTTTTCCCCGCTGGCACCTTTGCTGTGGCAGCAAAAGCTGGACGTTTGTCTTTTTTGCTCCAAACAGCGGCGAAAGTGAAAAAAGGTGCTTTTGAGGATAGAGTCCGCAGGAAAGCAGAGAGGGCCAAATTGTCTGGGGCATTTGATGGGGTTCCAGGAGGCAGTGAGGACCAGCACCACTTTTCCCCGCTGCCACCTTTGCTGTGGCAGCAAAAGCTGGACGTTTGTCTTTTTTGCTCCAAACAGCGCCGAAAGCGAAAAAAGGTGCTTTTGAGGATAGAGTCCGCAGGAAAGCAGAGAGGGCCAAATTGTCTGGGGCATTTGATGGGGTTCCAGGAGGCAGTGAGGACCAGCACCACTTTTCCCCGCTGGCACCTTTGCAGTGGCAGCAAAAGCTGGACGTTTGTCTTTTTTGCTCCAAACAGCGCCGAAAGCGAAAAAAGGTGCTTTTGAGGATAGAGTCCGCAGGAAAGCAGAGAGGGCCAAATTGTCTGGGGCATTTGATGGGGTTCCAGGAGGCAGTGAGGACCAGCACCACTTTTCCCTGCTGGCACCTTTGCTGTGGCAGCAAAAGCTGGACGTTTGTCTTTTTTGCTCCAAACAGTGCCGAAAGCGAAAAAAGGTGCTTTTGAGGATAGAGTCCTCAGGAAAGCAGAGAGGGCCAAATTGTCTGGGGCATTTGATGGGGTTCCAGGAGGCAGTGAGGACCAGCACCACTTTTCCCCGCTGGCACCTTTGCTGTGGCAGCAAAAGCTGGACGTTTGTCTTTTTTGCTCCAAACAGCGCCGAAAGCGAAAAAAGGTGCTTTTGAGGATAGAGTCCTCAGGAAAGCAGAGAGGGCCAAATTGTCTGGGGCATTTGATGGTGTTCCAGGAGGCAGTGAGGACCAGCACCACTTTTCCCCGCTGCCAACTTTGCTGTGGCAGCAAAAGCTGGACGTTTGTCTTTTTTGCTCCAAACAGCGTCGAAAATGAAAAAAGGTGCTTTTGAGTATGGAGTCCGCAGGAAAGTAGAGAGGGCCAAATTGTCTGGGGCATTTGATGGGGTTCCAGGAGGCAGTGAGGACCAGCACCACTTTTCCCCGCTGGCACCTTTGCTATGGCAGCAAAAGCTGAACGTTTGTCTTTTCAGCTCCGGAGGGTTCTGAAAGTGAAAAAAGGTGCTTTTGAGGATAGAGTCCTCAGGAAAGCAGAGAGGGCCAAATTGTCTGGGGCATTTGATGGGGTTCCAGGAGGCAGTGAGGACCAGCACCACTTTTCCCCGCTGGCACCTTTGCTGTGGCAGCAAAAGCTGAACGTTTCTCTTTTCAGCTCCGGAGGGTTCTGAAAGTGAAAAAATGTGCTTTTGAGGATAGAGTCCTCAGGAAAGCAGAGAGGGCCAAATTGTGTGGTGCATTTGAAGGCGTTCCAGGAGGCAGTGAGGACCAGCACCACTTTTCCCCGCTGGCACGTTTGCTGTGGCAGCAAAAGCTGTCCGTTTGTCTTTTTTGCTCCGGAGGGCACCGAAAGCGAAAAAAGGTGCTTTTGAGGATAGAGTCCTCAGGAAAGCAGAGAGGGCCAAATTGTCTGGGGCATTTGATGGGGTTCCAGGAGGCAGTGAGGACCAGCACCACTTTTCCCCGCTGGCACCTTTGCTGTGGCAGCAAAGGCTGGACGTTTGTCTTTTTTGCTCCGGAGGGCGCCGAAAGCGAAAAAAGGTGCTTTTGAGGATAGAGTCCTCAGGAAAGCAGAGAGGGCCAAATTGTCTGGGGCATTTGATGGGGTTCCAGGAGGCAGTGAGGACCAGCACCACTTTTCCCCGCTGGCACCTTTGCTATGGCAGCAAAAGCTGAACGTTTGTCTTTTCAGCTCCGGAGGGTTCTGAAAGTGAAAAAAGGTGCTTTTGAGGATAGAGTCCTCAGGAAAGCAGAGAGGGCCAAATTGTCTGGGGCATTTGATGGGGTTCCAGGAGGCAGTGAGGACCAGCACCACTTTTCCCCGCTGGCACCTTTGCTGTGGCAGCAAAAGCTGAACGTTTCTCTTTTCAGCTCCGGAGGGTGCTGAAAGTGAAAAAAGGAGCTTTTGAGGATAGAGTCCTCAGGAAAGCAGAGAGGGCCAAATTGTCTGGGGCATTTGATGGGGTTCCAGGAGGCAGTGAGGACCAGCACCACTTTTCCCCGCTGGCACCTTTGCTGTGGCAGCAAAAGCTGGACGTTTGTCTTTTTTGCTCCAAGCAGCACCGAAAGCGAAAAAAGGTGCTTTTGAGGATAGAGTCCTCAGGAAAGCAGAGAGGGCCAAATTGTGTGGTGAATTTGAAGGCGTTCCAGGAGGCAGTGAGGACCAGCACCGCTTTTCCCTGCTGCCACCTTTGCTGTGGCAGCAAAACCTGGACGTTTGTCTTTTCTGCTCCAAACAGCGCCGAAAGCGAAAAAAGGTGCTTTTGAGGATAGAGTCCTCAGGAAAGCAGAGAGGGCCAAATTGTCTGGGGCATTTGATGGGGTTCCAGGAGGCAGTGAGGACCAGCACCACTTTTCCTCGCTGGCACCTTTGCTGTGGCAGCAAAAGCTGGACGTTTGTCTTTTTTGCTCCAAACAGCGCCGAAAGTGAAAAAAGGTGCTTTTGAGGATGGAGTCCGCAGGAAAGCAGAGAGGGCCAAATTGTCTGGGGCATTTGATGGGGTTCCAGGAGGCAGTGAGGACCAGCACCGCTTTTCCCCGCTGGCACCTTTGCTGTGGCAGCAAAAGCTGGACGTTTGTCTTTTTTGCTCCGGAGGGCGCCGAAAGCGAAAAAAGGTGCTTTTGAGGATAGAGTCCTCAGGAAAGCAGAGAGGGCCAAATTGTCTGGGGCATTTGATGGGGTTCCAGGAGGCAGTGAGGACCAGCACCACTTTTCCTCGCTGGCACCTTTGCTGTGGCAGCAAAAGCTGGACGTTTGTCTTTTTTGCTCCAAACAGCGGCGAAAGTGAAAAAAGGTGCTTTTGAGGATAGAGTCCACAGGAAAGCAGAGAGGGCCAAATTGTCTGGGGCATTTGATGGGGTTCCAGGAGGCAGTGAGGACCAGCACCACTTTTCCCCGCTGCCACCTTTGCTGTGGCAGCAAAAGCTGGACGTTTGTCTTTTTTGCTCCAAACAGCGCCGAAAGCGAAAAAAGGTGCTTTTGAGGATAGAGTCCGCAGGAAAGCAGAGAGGGCCAAATTGTCTGGTGCATTTGATGGGGTTCCAGGAGGCAGTGAGGACCAGCACCACTTTTCCCCGCTGGCACCTTTGCTGTGGCAGCAAAAGCTGGACGTTTGTCTTTTTTGCTCCAAACAGCGCCAAAAGTGAAAAAAGGTGCTTTTGAGGATAGAGTCCGCAGGAAAGCAGAGAGGGCCAAATTGTCTGGGGCATTTGATGGGGTTCCAGGAGGCAGTGAGGACCAGCACCACTTTTCCCCGCTGGCACCTTTGCTGTGGCAGCAAAAGCTGGACGTTTGTCTTTTTTGCTCCAAACAGCGCCGAAAGCGAAAAAAGGTGCTTTTGAGGATAGAGTCCTCAGGAAAGCAGAGAGGGCCAAATTGTCTGGGGCATTTGATGGTGTTCCAGGAGGCAGTGAGGACCAGCACCACTTTTCCCCGCTGCCACCTTTGCTGTGGCAGCAAAAGCTGGACGTTTGTCTTTTTTGCTCCAAACAGCGCCGAAAATGAAAAAAGGTGCTTTTGAGGATGGAGTCCGCAGGAAAGTAGAGAGGGCCAAATTGTCTGGGGCATTTGATGGGGTTCCAGGAGGCAGTGAGGACCAGCACCACTTTTCCCCGCTGGCACCTTTGCTATGGCAGCAAAAGCTGAACGTTTGTCTTTTCAGCTCCGGAGGGTTCTGAAAGTGAAAAAAGGTGCTTTTGAGGATAGAGTCCTCAGGAAAGCAGAGAGGGCCAAATTGTCTGGGGCATTTGATGGGGTTCCAGGAGGCAGTGAGGACCAGCACCACTTTTCCCCGCTGGCACCTTTGCTGTGGCAGCAAAAGCTGAACGTTTCTCTTTTCAGCTCCGGAGGGTGCTGAAAGTGAAAAAAGGAGCTTTTGAGGATAGAGTCCTCAGGAAAGCAGAGAGGGCCAAATTGTCTGGGGCATTTGATGGGGTTCCAGGAGGCAGTGAGGACCAGCACCACTTTTCCCCGCTGGCACCTTTGCTGTGGCAGCAAAAGCTGGACGTTTGTCTTTTTTGCTCCAAACAGCGCCGAAAGTGAAAAAAGGTGCTTTTGAGGATGGAGTCCGCAGGAAAGCAGAGAGGGCCAAATTGTCTGGGGCATTTGATGGGGTTCCAGGAGGCAGTGAGGACCAGCACCGCTTTTCCCCGCTGGCACCTTTGCTGTGGCAGCAAAAGCTGGACGTTTGTCTTTTTTGCTCCGGAGGGCGCCGAAAGCGAAAAAAGGTGCTTTTGAGGATAGAGTCCTCAGGAAAGCAGAGAGGGCCAAATTGTCTGGGGCATTTGATGGGGTTCCAGGAGGCAGTGAGGACCAGCACCACTTTTCCCCGCTGGCACCTTTGCTGTGGCAGCAAAAGCTGGACGTTTGTCTTTTTTGCTCCAAACAGCGCCGAAAGTGAAAAAAGGTGCTTTTGAGGATAGAGTCCGCAGGAAAGCAGAGAGGGCCAAATTGTCTGGGGCATTTGATGGGGTTCCAGGAGGCAGTGAGGACCAGCACCGCTTTTCCCCGCTGGCACCTTTGCTGTGGCAGCAAAAGCTGGACGTTTGTCTTTTTTGCTCCGGAGGGCGCCGAAAGCGAAAAAAGGTGCTTTTGAGGATAGAGTCCTCAGGAAAGCAGAGAGGGCCAAATTGTCTGGGGCATTTGATGGGGTTCCAGGAGGCAGTGAGGACCAGCACCACTTTTCCCCGCTGGCACCTTTGCTGTGGCAGCAAAAGCTGGACGTTTGTCTTTTTTGCTCCAAACAGCGCCGAAAGCGAAAAAAGGTGCTTTTGAGGATAGAGTCCGCAGGAAAGCAGAGAGGGCCAAATTGTCTGGGGCATTTGATGGGGTTCCAGGAGGCAGTGAGGACCAGCACCACTTTTCCCCGCTGGCACCTTTGCTGTGGCAGCAAAAGCTGGACGTTTGTCTTTTTTGCTCCAAACAGCGCCGAAAGCGAAAAAAGGTGCTTTTGAGGATAGAGTCCGCAGGAAAGCAGAGAGGGCCAAATTGTCTGGGGCATTTGATGGGGTTCCAGGAGGCAGTGAGGACCAGCACCACTTTTCCCCGCTGGCACCTTTGCTGTGGCAGCAGAAGCTGGACGTTTGTCTTTTTTGCTCCAAACAGCGCCGAAAGTGAAAAAAGGTGCTTTTGAGGATAGAGTCCGCAGGAAAGCAGAGAGGGCCAAATTGTCTGGGGCATTTGATGGGGTTCCAGAAGGCAGTGAGGACCAGCACCACTTTTCCCCGCTGCCACCTTTGCTGTGGCAGCAAAAGCTGGACGTTTGTCTTTTTTGCTCCAAACAGCGCCGAAAGCGAAAAAAGGTGCTTTTGAGGATAGAGTCCTCAGGAAAGCAGAGAGGGCCAAATTGTTAGGGGCATTTGATGGGGTTCCAGGAGGCAGTGAGGACCAGCACCACTTTTCCCCGCTGGCACCTTTGCTGTGGCAGCAAAAGCTGGACGTTTGTCTTTTTTGCTCCAAACAGCGCCGAAAATGAAAAAAGGTGCTTTTGAGGATGGAGTCCGCAGGAAAGTAGAGAGGGCCAAATTGTCTGGGGCATTTGATGGGGTTCCAGGAGGAAGTGAGGACCAGCACCACTTTTCCCCGCTGCCACCTTTGCTGTGGCAGCAAAAGCTGGACGTTTGTCTTTTTTGCTCCAAACAGCGCCGAAAGCGAAAAAAGGTGCTTTTGAGGATAGAGTCCTCAGGAAAGCAGAGAGGGCCAAATTGTGTGGTGAATTTGAAGGCGTTCCAGGAGGCAGTGAGGACCAGCACCGCTTTTCCCTGCTGCCACCTTTGCTGTGGCAGCAAAACCTGGACGTTTGTCTTTTCTGCTAGAAACAGCGCCGAAAGCGAAAAAAGGTGCTTTTGAGGATAGAGTCCTCAGGAAAGCAGAGAGGGCCAAATTGTCTGGGGCATTTGATGGGGTTCCAGGAGGCAGTGAGGACCAGCACCACTTTTCCCCGCTGGCACCTTTGCTGTGGAAGCAAAGGCTGGACGTTTGTCTTTTTTGCTCCAAACAGCGCCGAAAGTGAAAAAAGGTGCTTTTGAGGATAGAGTCCACAGGAAAGCAGAGAGGGCCAAATTGTCTGGGGCATTTGATGGGGTTCCAGGAGGCAGTGAGGACCAGCACCACTTTTCCCCGCTGGCACCTTTGCTGTGGCAGCAAAGGCTGGACGTTTGTCTTTTTTGCTCCAAACAGCGCCGAAAGTGAAAAAAGGTGCTTTTGAGGATGGAGTCCGCAGGAAAGCAGAGAGGGCCAAATTGTCTGGGGCATTTGATGGGGTTCCAGGAGGCAGTGAGGACCAGCACCACTTTTCCCCGCTGGCACCTTTGCTGTGGCAGCAAAAGCTGAACGTTTCTCTTTTCAGCTCCGGAGGGTGCTGAAAGTGAAAAAAGGAGCTTTTGAGGATAGAGTCCTCAGGAAAGCAGAGAGGGCCAAATTGTCTGGGGCATTTGATGGGGTTCCAGGAGGCAGTGAGGACCAGCACCACTTTTCCCCGCTGGCACCTTTGCTGTGGCAGCAAAAGCTGGACGTTTGTCTTTTTTGCTCCAAACATCGGCGAAAGTGAAAAAAGGTGCTTTTGAGGATAGAGTCCTCAGGAAAGCAGAGAGGGCCAAATTGTCTGGGGCATTTGATGGGGTTCCAGGAGGCAGTGAGGACCAGCACCTCTTTTCCCCGCTGGCACCTTTGCTGTGGCAGCAAAAGCTGGACGTTTGTCTTTTTTGCTCCAAGCAGCACCGAAAGCGAAAAAAGGTGCTTTTGAGGATAGAGTCCTCAGGAAAGCAGAGAGGGCCAAATTGTGTGGTGAATTTGAAGGCGTTCCAGGAGGCAGTGAGGACCAGCACCGCTTTTCCCTGCTGCCACCTTTGCTGTGGCAGCAAAACCTGGACGTTTGTCTTTTCTGCTCCAAACAGCGCCGAAAGTGAAAAAAGGTGCTTTTGAGGATAGAGTCCTCAGGAAAGCAGAGAGGGCCAAATTGTCTGGGGCATTTGATGGGGTTCCAGGAGGCAGTGAGGACCAGCACCACTTTTCCCCGCTGGCACCTTTGCTGTGGCAGCAAAAGCTGGACGTTTGTCTTTTTTGCTCCAAACAGCGCCGAAAGTGAAAAAAGATGCTTTTGAGGATGGAGTCCGCAGGAAAGCAGAGAGGGCCAAATTGTCTGGGGCATTTGATGGGGTTCCAGGAGGCAGTGAGGACCAGCACCGCTTTTCCCCGCTGGCACCTTTGCTGTGGCAGCAAAAGCTGGACGTTTGTCTTTTTTGCTCCGGAGGGCGCCGAAAGAGAAAAAAGGTGCTTTTGAGGATAGAGTCCTCAGGAAAGCAGAGAGGGCCAAATTGTCTGGGGCATTTGATGGGGTTCCAGGAGGCAGTGAGGACCAGCACCACTTTTCCCCGCTGGCACCTTTGCTGTGGCAGCAAAAGCTGGACGTTTGTCTTTTTTGCTCCAAACAGCGGCGAAAGTGAAAAAAGGTGCTTTTGAGGATAGAGTCCTCAGGAAAGCAGAGAGGGCCAAATTGTCTGGGGCATTTGATGGGGTTCCAGGAGGCAGTGAGGACCAGCACCACTTTTCCCCGCTGCCACCTTTGCTGTGGCAGCAAAAGCTGGACGTTTGTCTTTTTTGCTCCAAACAGCGCCGAAAGCGAAAAAAGGTGCTTTTGAGGATAGAGTCTGCAGGAAAGCAGAGAGGGCCAAATTGTCTGGGGCATTTGATGGGGTTCCAGGAGGCAGTGAGGACCAGCACCACTTTTCCCCGCTGGCACCTTTGCTGTGGCAGCAAAAGCTGGACGTTTGTCTTTTTTGCTCCAAACAGCGCCGAAAGCGAAAAAAGGTGCTTTTGAGGATAGAGTCCTCAGGAAAGCAGAGAGGGCCAAATTGTTAGGGGCATTTGATGGGGTTCCAGGAGGCAGTGAGGACCAGCACCACTTTTCCCCGCTGGCACCTTTGCTGTGGCAGCAAAAGCTGGACGTTTGTCTTTTTTGCTCCAAACAGCGCCGAAAATGAAAAAAGGTGCTTTTGAGGATGGAGTCCGCAGGAAAGTAGAGAGGGCCAAATTGTCTGGGGCATTTGATGGGGTTCCAGGAGGAAGTGAGGACCAGCACCACTTTTCCCCGCTGCCACCTTTGCTGTGGCAGCAAAAGCTGGACGTTTGTCTTTTTTGCTCCAAACAGCGCCGAAAGCGAAAAAAGGTGCTTTTGAGGATAGAGTCCTCAGGAAAGCAGAGAGGGCCAAATTGTGTGGTGAATTTGAAGGCGTTCCAGGAGGCAGTGAGGACCAGCACCGCTTTTCCCTGCTGCCACCTTTGCTGTGGCAGCAAAACCTGGACGTTTGTCTTTTCTGCTAGAAACAGCGCCGAAAGCGAAAAAAGGTGCTTTTGAGGATAGAGTCCTCAGGAAAGCAGAGAGGGCCAAATTGTCTGGGGCATTTGATGGGGTTCCAGGAGGCAGTGAGGACCAGCACCACTTTTCCCCGCTGGCACCTTTGCTGTGGAAGCAAAGGCTGGACGTTTGTCTTTTTTGCTCCAAACAGCGCCGTAAGTGAAAAAAGGTGCTTTTGAGGATAGAGTCCACAGGAAAGCAGAGAGGGCCAAATTGTCTGGGGCATTTGATGGGGTTCCAGGAGGCAGTGAGGACCAGCACCACTTTTCCCCGCTGGCACCTTTGCTGTGGCAGCAAAAGCTGGACGTTTGTCTTTTTTGCTCCAAACAGCGCCGAAAATGAAAAAAGGTGCTTTTGAGGATGGAGTCCGCAGGAAAGTAGAGAGGGCCAAATTGTCTGGGGCATTTGATGGGGTTCCAGGAGGAAGTGAGGACCAGCACCACTTTTCCCCGCTGCCACCTTTGCTGTGGCAGCAAAAGCTGGACGTTTGTCTTTTTTGCTCCAAACAGCGCCGAAAGCGAAAAAAGGTGCTTTTGAGGATAGAGTCCTCAGGAAAGCAGAGAGGGCCAAATTGTGTGGTGAATTTGAAGGCGTTCCAGGAGGCAGTGAGGACCAGCACCGCTTTTCCCTGCTGCCACCTTTGCTGTGGCAGCAAAACCTGGACGTTTGTCTTTTCTGCTAGAAACAGCGCCGAAAGCGAAAAAAGGTGCTTTTGAGGATAGAGTCCTCAGGAAAGCAGAGAGGGCCAAATTGTCTGGGGCATTTGATGGGGTTCCAGGAGGCAGTGAGGACCAGCACCACTTTTCCCCGCTGGCACCTTTGCTGTGGAAGCAAAGGCTGGACGTTTGTCTTTTTTGCTCCAAACAGCGCCGAAAGTGAAAAAAGGTGCTTTTGAGGATAGAGTCCACAGGAAAGCAGAGAGGGCCAAATTGTCTGGGGCATTTGATGGGGTTCCAGGAGGCAGTGAGGACCAGCACCACTTTTCCCCGCTGGCACCTTTGCTGTGGCAGCAAAGGCTGGACGTTTGTCTTTTTTGCTCCAAACAGCGCCGAAAGTGAAAAAAGGTGCTTTTGAGGATGGAGTCCGCAGGAAAGCAGAGAGGGCCAAATTGTCTGGGGCATTTGATGGGGTTCCAGGAGGCAGTGAGGACCAGCACCACTTTTCCCCGCTGGCACCTTTGCTGTGGCAGCAAAAGCTGAACGTTTCTCTTTTCAGCTCCGGAGGGTGCTGAAAGTGAAAAAAGGAGCTTTTGAGGATAGAGTCCTCAGGAAAGCAGAGAGGGCCAAATTGTCTGGGGCATTTGATGGGGTTCCAGGAGGCAGTGAGGACCAGCACCACTTTTCCCCGCTGGCACCTTTGCTGTGGCAGCAAAAGCTGGACGTTTGTCTTTTTTGCTCCAAACATCGGCGAAAGTGAAAAAAGGTGCTTTTGAGGATAGAGTCCTCAGGAAAGCAGAGAGGGCCAAATTGTCTGGGGCATTTGATGGGGTTCCAGGAGGCAGTGAGGACCAGCACCTCTTTTCCCCGCTGGCACCTTTGCTGTGGCAGCAAAAGCTGGACGTTTGTCTTTTTTGCTCCAAGCAGCACCGAAAGCGAAAAAAGGTGCTTTTGAGGATAGAGTCCTCAGGAAAGCAGAGAGGGCCAAATTGTGTGGTGAATTTGAAGGCGTTCCAGGAGGCAGTGAGGACCAGCACCGCTTTTCCCTGCTGCCACCTTTGCTGTGGCAGCAAAACCTGGACGTTTGTCTTTTCTGCTCCAAACAGCGCCGAAAGTGAAAAAAGGTGCTTTTGAGGATAGAGTCCTCAGGAAAGCAGAGAGGGCCAAATTGTCTGGGGCATTTGATGGGGTTCCAGGAGGCAGTGAGGACCAGCACCACTTTTCCCCGCTGGCACCTTTGCTGTGGCAGCAAAAGCTGGACGTTTGTCTTTTTTGCTCCAAACAGCGCCGAAAGTGAAAAAAGATGCTTTTGAGGATGGAGTCCGCAGGAAAGCAGAGAGGGCCAAATTGTCTGGGGCATTTGATGGGGTTCCAGGAGGCAGTGAGGACCAGCACCGCTTTTCCCCGCTGGCACCTTTGCTGTGGCAGCAAAAGCTGGACGTTTGTCTTTTTTGCTCCGGAGGGCGCCGAAAGAGAAAAAAGGTGCTTTTGAGGATAGAGTCCTCAGGAAAGCAGAGAGGGCCAAATTGTCTGGGGCATTTGATGGGGTTCCAGGAGGCAGTGAGGACCAGCACCACTTTTCCCCGCTGGCACCTTTGCTGTGGCAGCAAAAGCTGGACGTTTGTCTTTTTTGCTCCAAACAGCGGCGAAAGTGAAAAAAGGTGCTTTTGAGGATAGAGTCCTCAGGAAAGCAGAGAGGGCCAAATTGTCTGGGGCATTTGATGGGGTTCCAGGAGGCAGTGAGGACCAGCACCACTTTTCCCCGCTGCCACCTTTGCTGTGGCAGCAAAAGCTGGACGTTTGTCTTTTTTGCTCCAAACAGCGCCGAAAGCGAAAAAAGGTGCTTTTGAGGATAGAGTCTGCAGGAAAGCAGAGAGGGCCAAATTGTCTGGGGCATTTGATGGGGTTCCAGGAGGCAGTGAGGACCAGCACCACTTTTCCCCGCTGGCACCTTTGCTGTGGCAGCAAAAGCTGGACGTTTGTCTTTTTTGCTCCAAACAGCGCCGAAAGTGAAAAAAGGTGCTTTTGAGGATAGAGTCCTCAGGAAAGTAGAGAGGGCCAAATTGTCTGGGGCATTTGATGGGGTTCCAGGAGGCAGTGAGGACCAGCACCACTTTTCCCCGCTGGCACCTTTGCTGTGGCAGCAAAAGCTGAACGTTTCTCTTTTCAGCTCCGGAGGGTGCTGAAAGTGAAAAAAGGAGCTTTTGAGGATAGAGTCCTCAGGAAAGCAGAGAGGGCCAAATTGTCTGGGGCATTTGATGGGGTTCCAGGAGGCAGTGAGGACCAGCACCACTTTTCCCCGCTGGCACCTTTGCTGTGGCAGCAAAAGCTGGACGTTTGTCTTTTTTGCTCCAAACATCGGCGAAAGTGAAAAAAGGTGCTTTTGAGGATAGAGTCCTCAGGAAAGCAGAGAGGGCCAAATTGTCTGGGGCATTTGATGGGGTTCCAGGAGGCAGTGAGGACCAGCACCTCTTTTCCCCGCTGGCACCTTTGCTGTGGCAGCAAAAGCTGGACGTTTGTCTTTTTTGCTCCAAGCAGCACCGAAAGCGAAAAAAGGTGCTTTTGAGGATAGAGTCCTCAGGAAAGCAGAGAGGGCCAAATTGTGTGGTGAATTTGAAGGCGTTCCAGGAGGCAGTGAGGACCAGCACCGCTTTTCCCTGCTGCCACCTTTGCTGTGGCAGCAAAACCTGGACGTTTGTCTTTTCTGCTCCAAACAGCGCCGAAAGCGAAAAAAGGTGCTTTTGAGGATAGAGTCCTCAGGAAAGCAGAGAGGGCCAAATTGTCTGGGGCATTTGATGGGGTTCCAGGAGGCAGTGAGGACCAGCACCACTTTTCCCCGCTGGCACCTTTGCTGTGGCAGCAAAAGCTGGACGTTTGTCTTTTTTGCTCCAAACAGCACCGAAAGTGAAAAAAGATGCTTTTGAGGATGGAGTCCGCAGGAAAGCAGAGAGGGCCAAATTGTCTGGGGCATTTGATGGGGTTCCAGGAGGCAGTGAGGACCAGCACCGCTTTTCCCCGCTGGCACCTTTGCTGTGGCAGCAAAAGCTGGACGTTTGTCTTTTTTGCTCCGGAGGGCGCCGAAAGAGAAAAAAGGTGCTTTTGAGGATAGAGTCCTCAGGAAAGCAGAGAGGGCCAAATTGTCTGGGGCATTTGATGGGGTTCCAGGAGGCAGTGAGGACCAGCACCACTTTTCCCCGCTGGCACCTTTGCTGTGGCAGCAAAAGCTGGACGTTTGTCTTTTTTGCTCCAAACAGCGGCGAAAGTGAAAAAAGGTGCTTTTGAGGATAGAGTCCTCAGGAAAGCAGAGAGGGCCAAATTGTCTGGGGCATTTGATGGGGTTCCAGGAGGCAGTGAGGACCAGCACCACTTTTCCCCGCTGCCACCTTTGCTGTGGCAGCAAAAGCTGGACGTTTGTCTTTTTTGCTCCAAACAGCGCCGAAAGCGAAAAAAGGTGCTTTTGAGGATAGAGTCCGCAGGAAAGCAGAGAGGGCCAAATTGTCTGGGGCATTTGATGGGGTTCCAGGAGGCAGTGAGGACCAGCACCACTTTTCCCCGCTGGCACCTTTGCTGTGGCAGCAAAAGCTGGACGTTTGTCTTTTTTGCTCCAAACAGCGCCGAAAGTGAAAAAAGGTGCTTTTGAGGATAGAGTCCTCAGGAAAGCAGAGAGGGCCAAATTGTCTGGGGCATTTGATGGGGTTCCAGGAGGCAGTGAGGACCAGCACCGCTTTTCCCCGCTGGCACCTTTGCTGTGGCAGCAAAAGCTGGACGTTTGTCTTTTTTGCTCCGGAGGGCGCCGAAAGCGAAAAAAGGTGCTTTTGAGGATAGAGTCCTCAGGAAAGCAGAGAGGGCCAAATTGTCTGGGGCATTTGATGGGGTTCCAGGAGGCAGTGAGGACCAGCACCACTTTTCCCCGCTGGCACCTTTGCTGTGGCAGCAAAAGCTGGACGTTTGTCTTTTTTGCTCCAAACAGCGGCGAAAGTGAAAAAAGGTGCTTTTGAGGATAGAGTCCTCAGGAAAGCAGAGAGGGCCAAATTGTCTGGGGCATTTGATGGGGTTCCAGGAGGCAGTGAGGACTAGCACCACTTTTCCCCGCTGCCACCTTTGCTGTGGCAGCAAAAGCTGGACGTTTGTCTTTTTTGCTCCAAACAGCGCCGAAAGCGAAAAAAGGTGCTTTTGAGGATAGAGTCCGCAGGAAAGCAGAGAGGGCCAAATTGTCTGGGGCATTTGATGGGGTTCCAGGAGGCAGTGAGGACCAGCACCACTTTTCCCCGCTGCCACCTTTGCTGTGGCAGCAAAAGCTGGACGTTTGTCTTTTTTGCTCCAAACAGCGCCGAAAGTGAAAAAAGGTGCTTTTGAGGATAGAGTCCGCAGGAAAGCAGAGAGGGCCAAATTGTCTGGGGCATTTGATGGGGTTCCAGGAGGCAGTGAGGACCAGCACCGCTTTTCCCCGCTGGCACCTTTGCTGTGGCAGCAAAAGCTGGACGTTTGTCTTTTTTGCTCCGGAGGGCGCCGAAAGCGAAAAAAGGTGCTTTTGAGGATAGAGTCCTCAGGAAAGCAGAGAGGGCCAAATTGTCTGGGGCATTTGATGGGGTTCCAGGAGGCAGTGAGGACCAGCACCACTTTTCCCCGCTGGCACCTTTGCTGTGGCAGCAAAAGCTGGACGTTTGTCTTTTTTGCTCCAAACAGCGCCGAAAGTGAAAAAAGGTGCTTTTGAGGATAGAGTCCGCAGGAAAGCAGAGAGGGCCAAATTGTCTGGGGCATTTGATGGGGTTCCAGGAGGCAGTGAGGACCAGCACCACTTTTCCCCGCTGGCACCTTTGCTGTGGCAGCAAAAGCTGGACGTTTGTCTTTTTTGCTCCAAACAGCGCCGAAAGCGAAAAAAGGTGCTTTTGAGGATAGAGTCCGCAGGAAAGCAGAGAGGGCCAAATTGTCTGGGGCATTTGATGGGGTTCCAGGAGGCAGTGAGGACCAGCACCACTTTTCCCCGCTGGCACCTTTGCTGTGGCAGCAGAAGCTGGACGTTTGTCTTTTTTGCTCCAAACAGCGCCGAAAGTGAAAAAAGGTGCTTTTGAGGATAGAGTCCGCAGGAAAGCAGAGAGGGCCAAATTGTCTGGGGCATTTGATGGGGTTCCAGAAGGCAGTGAGGACCAGCACCACTTTTCCCCGCTGCCACCTTTGCTGTGGCAGCAAAAGCTGGACGTTTGTCTTTTTTGCTCCAAACAGCGCCGAAAGCGAAAAAAGGTGCTTTTGAGGATAGAGTCCTCAGGAAAGCAGAGAGGGCCAAATTGTGTGGTGAATTTGAAGGCGTTCCAGGAGGCAGTGAGGACCAGCACCGCTTTTCCCTGCTGCCACCTTTGCTGTGGCAGCAAAACCTGGACGTTTGTCTTTTCTGCTCGAAACAGCGCCGAAAGCGAAAAAAGGTGCTTTTGAGGATAGAGTCCTCAGGAAAGCAGAGAGGGCCAAATTGTCTGGGGCATTTGATGGGGTTCCAGGAGGCAGTGAGGACCAGCACCACTTTTCCCCGCTGGCACCTTTGCTGTGGAAGCAAAGGCTGGACGTTTGTCTTTTTTGCTCCAAACAGCGCCGAAAGTGAAAAAAGGTGCTTTTGAGGATAGAGTCCACAGGAAAGCAGAGAGGGCCAAATTGTCTGGGGCATTTGATGGGGTTCCAGGAGGCAGTGAGGACCAGCACCACTTTTCCCCGCTGGCACCTTTGCTGTGGCAGCAAAGGCTGGACGTTTGTCTTTTTTGCTCCAAACAGCGCCGAAAGTGAAAAAAGGTGCTTTTGAGGATGGAGTCCGCAGGAAAGCAGAGAGGGCCAAATTGTCTGGGGCATTTGATGGGGTTCCAGGAGGCAGTGAGGACCAGCACCACTTTTCCCCGCTGGCACCTTTGCTGTGGCAGCAAAAGCTGAACGTTTCTCTTTTCAGCTCCGGAGGGTGCTGAAAGTGAAAAAAGGAGCTTTTGAGGATAGAGTCCTCAGGAAAGCAGAGAGGGCCAAATTGTCTGGGGCATTTGATGGGGTTCCAGGAGGCAGTGAGGACCAGCACCACTTTTCCCCGCTGGCACCTTTGCTGTGGCAGCAAAAGCTGGACGTTTGTCTTTTTTGCTCCAAACATCGGCGAAAGTGAAAAAAGGTGCTTTTGAGGATAGAGTCCTCAGGAAAGCAGAGAGGGCCAAATTGTCTGGGGCATTTGATGGGGTTCCAGGAGGCAGTGAGGACCAGCACCTCTTTTCCCCGCTGGCACCTTTGCTGTGGCAGCAAAAGCTGGACGTTTGTCTTTTTTGCTCCAAGCAGCACCGAAAGCGAAAAAAGGTGCTTTTGAGGATAGAGTCCTCAGGAAAGCAGAGAGGGCCAAATTGTGTGGTGAATTTGAAGGCGTTCCAGGAGGCAGTGAGGACCAGCACCGCTTTTCCCTGCTGCCACCTTTGCTGTGGCAGCAAAACCTGGACGTTTGTCTTTTCTGCTCCAAACAGCGCCGAAAGCGAAAAAAGGTGCTTTTGAGGATAGAGTCCTCAGGAAAGCAGAGAGGGCCAAATTGTCTGGGGCATTTGATGGGGTTCCAGGAGGCAGTGAGGACCAGCACCACTTTTCCCCGCTGGCACCTTTGCTGTGGCAGCAAAAGCTGGACGTTTGTCTTTTTTGCTCCAAACAGCGCCGAAAGTGAAAAAAGATGCTTTTGAGGATGGAGTCCGCAGGAAAGCAGAGAGGGCCAAATTGTCTGGGGCATTTGATGGGGTTCCAGGAGGCAGTGAGGACCAGCACCGCTTTTCCCCGCTGGCACCTTTGCTGTGGCAGCAAAAGCTGGACGTTTGTCTTTTTTGCTCCGGAGGGCGCCGAAAGAGAAAAAAGGTGCTTTTGAGGATAGAGTCCTCAGGAAAGCAGAGAGGGCCAAATTGTCTGGGGCATTTGATGGGGTTCCAGGAGGCAGTGAGGACCAGCACCACTTTTCCCCGCTGGCACCTTTGCTGTGGCAGCAAAAGCTGGACGTTTGTCTTTTTTGCTCCAAACAGCGCCGAAAGTGAAAAAAGGTGCTTTTGAGGATAGAGTCCTCAGGAAAGCAGAGAGGGCCAAATTGTCTGGGGCATTTGATGGGGTTCCAGGAGGCAGTGAGGACCAGCACCACTTTTCCCCGCTGGCACCTTTGCTGTGGCAGCAAAAGCTGGACGTTTGTCTTTTTTGCTCCAAACAGCGGCGAAAGTGAAAAAAGGTGCTTTTGAGGATAGAGTCCTCAGGAAAGCAGAGAGGGCCAAATTGTCTGGGGCATTTGATGGGGTTCCAGGAGGCAGTGAGGACTAGCACCACTTTTCCCCGCTGCCACCTTTGCTGTGGCAGCAAAAGCTGGACGTTTGTCTTTTTTGCTCCAAACAGCGCCGAAAGCGAAAAAAGGTGCTTTTGAGGATAGAGTCCGCAGGAAAGCAGAGAGGGCCAAATTGTCTGGGGCATTTGATGGGGTTCCAGGAGGCAGTGAGGACCAGCACCACTTTTCCCCGCTGGCACCTTTGCTGTGGCAGCAAAAGCTGGACGTTTGTCTTTTTTGCTCCAAACAGCGCCGAAAGTGAAAAAAGGTGCTTTTGAGGATAGAGTCCACAGGAAAGCAGAGAGGGCCAAATTGTCTGGGGCATTTGATGGGGTTCCAGGAGGCAGTGAGGACCAGCACCACTTTTCCCCGCTGGCACCTTTGCTGTGGCAGCAAAAGCTGGACGTTTGTCTTTTTTGCTCCGGAGGGCGCCGAACGCGAAAAAAGGTGCTTTTGAGGATAGAGTCCTCAGGAAAGCAGAGAGGGCCAAATTGTCTGGGGCATTTGATGGGGTTCCAGGAGGCAGTGAGGACCAGCACCACTTTTCCCCGCTGGCACCTTTGCTGTGGCAGCAAAAGCTGGACGTTTGTCTTTTTTGCTCCAAACAGCGCCGAAAATGAAAAAAGGTGCTTTTGAGGATGGAGTCCGCAGGAAAGTAGAGAGGGCCAAATTGTCTGGGGCATTTGATGGGGTTCCAGGAGGCAGTGAGGACCAGCACCACTTTTCCCCGCTGCCACCTTTGCTGTGGCAGCAAAAGCTGGACGTTTGTCTTTTTTGCTCCAAACAGCGCCGAAAGCGAAAAAAGGTGCTTTTGAGGATAGAGTCCTCAGGAAAGCAGAGAGGGCCAAATTGTCTGGGGCATTTGATGGGGTTCCAGGAGGCAGTGAGGACCAGCACCACTTTTCCCCGCTGGCACCTTTGCTATGGCAGCAAAAGCTGAACGTTTGTCTTTTCAGCTCCGGAGGGTTCTGAAAGTGAAAAAAGGTGCTTTTGAGGATAGAGTCCTCAGGAAAGCAGAGAGGGCCAAATTGTCTGGGGCATTTGATGGGGTTCCAGGAGGCAGTGAGGACCAGCACCACTTTTCCCCGCTGGCACCTTTGCTGTGGCAGCAAAACCTGGACGTTTGTCTTTTTTGCTCCGGAGGGCGCCGAAAGCAAAAAAAGGTGCTTTTGAGGATAGAGTCCGCAGGAAAGCAGAGAGGGCCAAATTGTCTGGGGCATTTGATGGGGTTCCAGGAGGCAGTGAGGACCAGCACCACTTTTCCCCGCTGGCACCTTTGCTGTGGCAGCAAAAGCTGGACGTTTGTCTTTTTTGCTCCGGAGGGCGCCGAAAGCGAAAAAAGGTGCTTTTGAGGATAGAGTCCGCAGGAAAGCAGAGAGGGCCAAATTGTCTGGGGCATTTGATGGGGTTCCAGGAGGCAGTGAGGACCAGCACCACTTTTCCCCGCTGGCACCTTTGCTGTGGCAGCAAAAGCTGGACGTTTGTCTTTTTTGCTCCAAACAGCGCCGAAAGTGAAAAAAGGTGCTTTTGAGGATAGAGTCCGCAGGAAAGCAGAGAGGGCCAAATTGTCTGGGGCATTTGATGGGGTTCCAGGAGGCAGTGAGGACCAGCACCACTTTTCCCCGCTGGCACCTTTGCTGTGGCAGCAAAAGCTGGACGTTTGTCTTTTTTGCTCCGGAGGGCGCCGAAAGCGAAAAACGGTGCTTTTGAGGATAGAGTCCTCAGGAAAGCAGAGAGGGCCAAATTGTCTGGGGCATTTGATGGGGTTCCAGGAGGCAGTGAGGACCAGCACCACTTTTCCCCGCTGGCACCTTTGCTGTGGCAGCAAAAGCTGGACGTTTGTCTTTTTTGCTCCAAACAGCGCCGAAAATGAAAAAAGGTGCTTTTGAGGATGGAGTCCGCAGGAAAGTAGAGAGGGCCAAATTGTCTGGGGCATTTGATGGGGTTCCAGGAGGCAGTGAGGACCAGCACCACTTTTCCCCGCTGCCACCTTTGCTGTGGCAGCAAAAGCTGGACGTTTGTCTTTTTTGCTCCAAACAGCGCCGAAAGCGAAAAAAGGTGCTTTTGAGGATAGAGTCCTCAGGAAAGCAGAGAGGGCCAAATTGTCTGGGGCATTTGATGGGGTTCCAGGAGGCAGTGAGGACCAGCACCACTTTTCCCCGCTGGCACCTTTGCTATGGCAGCAAAAGCTGAACGTTTTTCTTTTCAGCTCCGGAGGGTTCTGAAAGTGAAAAAAGGTGCTTTTGAGGATAGAGTCCTCAGGAAAGCAGAGAGGGCCAAATTGTCTGGGGCATTTGATGGGGTTCCAGGAGGCAGTGAGGACCAGCACCACTTTTCCCCGCTGGCACCTTTGCTGTGGCAGCAAAAGCTGAACGTTTGTCTTTTCAGCTCCGGAGGGTGCTGAAAGTGAAAAAAAGTGCTTTTGAGGATAGAGTCCTCAGGAAAGCAGAGAGGGCCAAATTGTCTGGGGCATTTGATGGGGTTCCAGGAGGCAGTGAGGACCAGCACCACTTTTCCCCGCTGGCACCTTTGCTGTGGCAGCAAAAGCTGGACGTTTGTCTTTTTTGCTCCAAACAGCGCCGAAAGTGAAAAAAGGTGCTTCTGAGGATAGAGTCCTCAGGAAAGCAGAGAGGGCCAAATTGTCTGGGGCATTTGATGGGGTTCCAGGAGGCAGTGAGGACCAGCACCACTTTTCCCCGCTGGCACCTTTGCTGTGGCAGCAAAACCTGGACGTTTGTCTTTTTTGCTCCGGAGGGCGCCGAAAGCAAAAAAAGGTGCTTTTGAGGATAGAGTCCGCAGGAAAGCAGAGAGGGCCAAATTGTCTGGGGCATTTGATGGGGTTCCAGGAGGCAGTGAGGACCAGCACCACTTTTCCCCGCTGGCACCTTTGCTGTGGCAGCAAAAGCTGGACGTTTGTCTTTTCTGCTCCGGAGGGCGCCGAAAATGAAAAAAGGTGCTTTTGAGGATGGAGTCCGAAGGAAAGCAGAGAGGGCCAAATTGTCTGGGGCATTTGATGGGGTTCCAGGAGGCAGTGAGGACCAGCACCGCTTTTCCCCGCTGGCACCTTTGCTGTGGCAGCAAAAGCTGGACGTTTGTCTTTTTTGCTCCGGAGGGCGCCGAAAGCGAAAAAAGGTGCTTTTGAGGATAGAGTCCTCAGGAAAGCAGAGAGGGCCAAATTGTCTGGGGCATTTGATGGGGTTCCAGGAGGCAGTGAGGACCAGCACCACTTTTCCCCGCTGGCACCTTTGCTGTGGCAGCAAAAGCTGGACGTTTGTCTTTTTTGCTCCAAACAGTGGCGAAAGTGAAAAAAGGTGCTTTTGAGGATAGAGTCCGCAGGAAAGCAGAGAGGGCCAAATTGTCTGGGGCATTTGATGGGGTTCCAGGAGGCAGTGAGGACCAGCACCACTTTTCCCCGCTGCCACCTTTGCTGTGGCAGCAAAAGCTGGACGTTTGTCTTTTTTGCTCCAAACAGCGCCGAAAGCGAAAAAAGGTGCTTTTGAGGATAGAGTCCGCAGGAAAGCAGAGAGGGCCAAATTGTCTGGGGCATTTGATGGGGTTCCAGGAGGCAGTGAGGACCAGCACCACTTTTCCCCGCTGGCACCTTTGCTGTGGCAGCAAAAGCTGGACGTTTGTCTTTTTTGCTCCAAACAGCGCCGAAAGTGAAAAAAGGTGCTTTTGAGGATAGAGTCCGCAGGAAAGCAGAGAGGGCCAAATTGTCTGGGGCATTTGATGGGGTTCCAGGAGGCAGTGAGGACCAGCACCACTTTTCCTTGCTGGCACCTTTGCTGTGGCAGCAAAAGCTGGACGTTTGTCTTTTTTGCTCCGGAGGGCGCCGAAAGCGAAAAACGGTGCTTTTGAGGATAGAGTCCTCAGGAAAGCAGAGAGGGCCAAATTGTCTGGGGCTTTTGATGGGGTTCCAGGAGGCAGTGAGGACCAGCACCACTTTTCCCCGCTGGCACCTTTGCTGTGGCAGCAAAAGCTGGACGTTTGTCTTTTTTGCTCCAAACAGCGCCGAAAATGAAAAAAGGTGCTTTTGAGGATGGAGTCCGCAGGAAAGTAGAGAGGGCCAAATTGTCTGGGGCATTTGATGGGGTTCCAGGAGGCAGTGAGGACCAGCACCACTTTTCCCCGCTGCCACCTTTGCTGTGGCAGCAAAAGCTGGACGTTTGTCTTTTTTGCTCCAAACAGCGCCGAAAGCGAAAAAAGGTGCTTTTGAGGATAGAGTCCTCAGGAAAGCAGAGAGGGCCAAATTGTCTGGGGCATTTGATGGGGTTCCAGGAGGCAGTGAGGACCAGCACCACTTTTCCCCGCTGGCACCTTTGCTATGGCAGCAAAAGCTGAACGTTTGTCTTTTCAGCTCCGGAGGGTTCTGAAAGTGAAAAAAGGTGCTTTTGAGGATAGAGTCCTCAGGAAAGCAGAGAGGGCCAAATTGTTAGGGGCATTTGATGGGGTTCCAGGAGGCAGTGAGGACCAGCACCACTTTTCCCCGCTGGCACCTTTGCTGTGGCAGCAAAAGCTGAACGTTTGTCTTTTCAGCTCCGGAGGGTGCTGAAAGTGAAAAAAAGTGCTTTTGAGGATAGAGTCCTCAGGAAAGCAGAGAGGGCCAAATTGTCTGGGGCATTTGATGGGGTTCCAGGAGGCAGTGAGGACCAGCACCACTTTTCCCCGCTGCCACCTTTGCTGTGGCAGCAAAACCTGGACGTTTGTCTTTTTTGCTCCGGAGGGCGCCGAAAGCAAAAAAAGGTGCTTTTGAGGATAGAGTCCGCAGGAAAGTAGAGAGGGCCAAATTGTCTGGGGCATTTGATGGGGTTCCAGGAGGCAGTGAGGACCAGCACCACTTTTCCCCGCTGGCACCTTTGCTGTGGCAGCAAAAGCTGGACGTTTGTCTTTTTTGCTCCAAACAGCGCCGAAAGCGAAAAAAGGTGCTTTTGAGGATAGAGTCCGCTGGAAAGCAGAGAGGGCCAAATTGTCTGGGGCATTTGATGGGGTTCCAGGAGGCAGTGAGGACCAGCACCACTTTTCCCCGCTGGCACCTTTGCTGTGGCAGCAAAGGCTGGACGTTTGTCTTTTTTGCTCCGGAGGGCACCGAAAGCGAAAAAAGGTGCTTTTGAGGATAGAGTCCGCAGGAAAGCAGAGAGGGCCAAATTGTCTGGGGCATTTGATGGGGTTCCAGGAGGCAGTGAGGACCAGCACCACTTTTCCCCGCTGCCACCTTTGCTGTGGCAGCAAAAGCTGGACATTTGTCTTTTTTGCTCCAAACAGCGGCGAAAGTGAAAAAAGGTGCTTTTGAGGATAGAGTCCGCAGGAAAGCAGAGAGGGCCAAATTGTCTGGGGCATTTGATGGGGTTCCAGGAGGCAGTGAGGACCAGCACCACTTTTCCCCGCTGCCACCTTTGCTGTGGCAGCAAAAGCTGGACGTTTGTCTTTTTTGCTCCAAACAGCGGCGAAAGCGAAAAAAGGTGCTTTTGAGGATGGAGTCCGCAGGAAAGCAGAGAGGGCCAAATTGTCTGGGGCATTTGATGGGGTTCCAGGAGGCAGTGAGGACCAGCACCACTTTTCCCCGCTGGCACCTTTGCTGTGGCAGCAAAACCTGGACGTTTGTCTTTTTTGCTCCAAACAGCGGCGAAAGCGAAAAAAGGTGCTTTTGAGGATAGAGTCCTCAGGAAAGCAGAGAGGGCCAAATTGTCTGGGGCATTTGATGGGGTTCCAGGAGGCAGTGAGGACCAGCACCACTTTTCCCCGCTGGCACCTTTGCTGTGGCAGCAAAAGCTGGACGTTTGTCTTTTTTGCTCCAAACAGCGGCGAAAGTGAAAAAAGGTGCTTTTGAGGATAGAGTCCGCAGGAAAGCAGAGAGGGCCAAATTGTCTGGGGCATTTGATGGGGTTCCAGGAGGCAGTGAGGACCAGCACCACTTTTCCCCGCTGCCACCTTTGCTGTGGCAGCAAAAGCTGGACGTTTGTCTTTTTTGCTCCAAACAGCGCCGAAAGCGAAAAAAGGTGCTTTTGAGGATGGAGTCCGCAGGAAAGCAGAGAGGGCCAAATTGTCTGGGGCATTTGATGGGGTTCCAGGAGGCAGTGAGGACCAGCACCACTTTTCCCCGCTGGCACCTTTGCTGTGGCAGCAAAAGCTGAACGTTTGTCTTTTCAGCTCCGGAGGGTGCTGAAAGTGAAAAAAAGTGCTTTTGAGGATAGAGTCCTCAGGAAAGCAGAGAGGGCCAAATTGTCTGGGGCATTTGATGGGGTTCCAGGAGGCAGTGAGGACCAGCACCACTTTTCCCCGCTGGCACCTTTGCTGTGGCAGCAAAAGCTGGACGTTTGTCTTTTTTGCTCCAAACAGCGCCGAAAGTGAAAAAAGGTGCTTCTGAGGATAGAGTCCTCAGGAAAGCAGAGAGGGCCAAATTGTCTGGGGCATTTGATGGGGTTCCAGGAGGCAGTGAGGACCAGCACCACTTTTCCCCGCTGGCACCTTTGCTGTGGCAGCAAAACCTGGACGTTTGTCTTTTTTGCTCCGGAGGGCGCCGAAAGCAAAAAAAGGTGCTTTTGAGGATAGAGTCCGCAGGAAAGCAGAGAGGGCCAAATTGTCTGGGGCATTTGATGGGGTTCCAGGAGGCAGTGAGGACCAGCACCACTTTTCCCCGCTGGCACCTTTGCTGTGGCAGCAAAAGCTGGACGTTTGTCTTTTCTGCTCCGGAGGGCGCCGAAAATGAAAAAAGGTGCTTTTGAGGATGGAGTCCGAAGGAAAGCAGAGAGGGCCAAATTGTCTGGGGCATTTGATGGGGTTCCAGGAGGCAGTGAGGACCAGCACCGCTTTTCCCCGCTGGCACCTTTGCTGTGGCAGCAAAAGCTGGACGTTTGTCTTTTTTGCTCCGGAGGGCGCCGAAAGCGAAAAAAGGTGCTTTTGAGGATAGAGTCCTCAGGAAAGCAGAGAGGGCCAAATTGTCTGGGGCATTTGATGGGGTTCCAGGAGGCAGTGAGGACCAGCACCACTTTTCCCCGCTGGCACCTTTGCTGTGGCAGCAAAAGCTGGACGTTTGTCTTTTTTGCTCCAAACAGTGGCGAAAGTGAAAAAAGGTGCTTTTGAGGATAGAGTCCGCAGGAAAGCAGAGAGGGCCAAATTGTCTGGGGCATTTGATGGGGTTCCAGGAGGCAGTGAGGACCAGCACCACTTTTCCCCGCTGCCACCTTTGCTGTGGCAGCAAAAGCTGGACGTTTGTCTTTTTTGCTCCAAACAGCGCCGAAAGCGAAAAAAGGTGCTTTTGAGGATAGAGTCCGCAGGAAAGCAGAGAGGGCCAAATTGTCTGGGGCATTTGATGGGGTTCCAGGAGGCAGTGAGGACCAGCACCACTTTTCCCCGCTGGCACCTTTGCTGTGGCAGCAAAAGCTGGACGTTTGTCTTTTTTGCTCCAAACAGCGCCGAAAGTGAAAAAAGGTGCTTTTGAGGATAGAGTCCGCAGGAAAGCAGAGAGGGCCAAATTGTCTGGGGCATTTGATGGGGTTCCAGGAGGCAGTGAGGACCAGCACCACTTTTCCTTGCTGGCACCTTTGCTGTGGCAGCAAAAGCTGGACGTTTGTCTTTTTTGCTCCGGAGGGCGCCGAAAGCGAAAAACGGTGCTTTTGAGGATAGAGTCCTCAGGAAAGCAGAGAGGGCCAAATTGTCTGGGGCTTTTGATGGGGTTCCAGGAGGCAGTGAGGACCAGCACCACTTTTCCCCGCTGGCACCTTTGCTGTGGCAGCAAAAGCTGGACGTTTGTCTTTTTTGCTCCAAACAGCGCCGAAAATGAAAAAAGGTGCTTTTGAGGATGGAGTCCGCAGGAAAGTAGAGAGGGCCAAATTGTCTGGGGCATTTGATGGGGTTCCAGGAGGCAGTGAGGACCAGCACCACTTTTCCCCGCTGCCACCTTTGCTGTGGCAGCAAAAGCTGGACGTTTGTCTTTTTTGCTCCAAACAGCGCCGAAAGCGAAAAAAGGTGCTTTTGAGGATAGAGTCCTCAGGAAAGCAGAGAGGGCCAAATTGTCTGGGGCATTTGATGGGGTTCCAGGAGGCAGTGAGGACCAGCACCACTTTTCCCCGCTGGCACCTTTGCTATGGCAGCAAAAGCTGAACGTTTGTCTTTTCAGCTCCGGAGGGTTCTGAAAGTGAAAAAAGGTGCTTTTGAGGATAGAGTCCTCAGGAAAGCAGAGAGGGCCAAATTGTTAGGGGCATTTGATGGGGTTCCAGGAGGCAGTGAGGACCAGCACCACTTTTCCCCGCTGGCACCTTTGCTGTGGCAGCAAAAGCTGAACGTTTGTCTTTTCAGCTCCGGAGGGTGCTGAAAGTGAAAAAAAGTGCTTTTGAGGATAGAGTCCTCAGGAAAGCAGAGAGGGCCAAATTGTCTGGGGCATTTGATGGGGTTCCAGGAGGCAGTGAGGACCAGCACCACTTTTCCCCGCTGCCACCTTTGCTGTGGCAGCAAAACCTGGACGTTTGTCTTTTTTGCTCCGGAGGGCGCCGAAAGCAAAAAAAGGTGCTTTTGAGGATAGAGTCCGCAGGAAAGTAGAGAGGGCCAAATTGTCTGGGGCATTTGATGGGGTTCCAGGAGGCAGTGAGGACCAGCACCACTTTTCCCCGCTGGCACCTTTGCTGTGGCAGCAAAAGCTGGACGTTTGTCTTTTTTGCTCCAAACAGCGCCGAAAGCGAAAAAAGGTGCTTTTGAGGATAGAGTCCGCTGGAAAGCAGAGAGGGCCAAATTGTCTGGGGCATTTGATGGGGTTCCAGGAGGCAGTGAGGACCAGCACCACTTTTCCCCGCTGGCACCTTTGCTGTGGCAGCAAAGGCTGGACGTTTGTCTTTTTTGCTCCGGAGGGCACCGAAAGCGAAAAAAGGTGCTTTTGAGGATAGAGTCCGCAGGAAAGCAGAGAGGGCCAAATTGTCTGGGGCATTTGATGGGGTTCCAGGAGGCAGTGAGGACCAGCACCACTTTTCCCCGCTGCCACCTTTGCTGTGGCAGCAAAAGCTGGACATTTGTCTTTTTTGCTCCAAACAGCGGCGAAAGTGAAAAAAGGTGCTTTTGAGGATAGAGTCCGCAGGAAAGCAGAGAGGGCCAAATTGTCTGGGGCATTTGATGGGGTTCCAGGAGGCAGTGAGGACCAGCACCACTTTTCCCCGCTGCCACCTTTGCTGTGGCAGCAAAAGCTGGACGTTTGTCTTTTTTGCTCCAAACAGCGGCGAAAGCGAAAAAAGGTGCTTTTGAGGATGGAGTCCGCAGGAAAGCAGAGAGGGCCAAATTGTCTGGGGCATTTGATGGGGTTCCAGGAGGCAGTGAGGACCAGCACCACTTTTCCCCGCTGGCACCTTTGCTGTGGCAGCAAAACCTGGACGTTTGTCTTTTTTGCTCCAAACAGCGGCGAAAGCGAAAAAAGGTGCTTTTGAGGATAGAGTCCTCAGGAAAGCAGAGAGGGCCAAATTGTCTGGGGCATTTGATGGGGTTCCAGGAGGCAGTGAGGACCAGCACCACTTTTCCCCGCTGGCACCTTTGCTGTGGCAGCAAAAGCTGGACGTTTGTCTTTTTTGCTCCAAACAGCGGCGAAAGTGAAAAAAGGTGCTTTTGAGGATAGAGTCCGCAGGAAAGCAGAGAGGGCCAAATTGTCTGGGGCATTTGATGGGGTTCCAGGAGGCAGTGAGGACCAGCACCACTTTTCCCCGCTGCCACCTTTGCTGTGGCAGCAAAAGCTGGACGTTTGTCTTTTTTGCTCCAAACAGCGCCGAAAGCGAAAAAAGGTGCTTTTGAGGATGGAGTCCGCAGGAAAGCAGAGAGGGCCAAATTGTCTGGGGCATTTGATGGGGTTCCAGGAGGCAGTGAGGACCAGCACCACTTTTCCCCGCTGGCACCTTTGCTGTGGCAGCAAAAGCTGGACGTTTGTCTTTTTTGCTCCAAACAGCGGCGAAAGCGAAAAAAGGTGCTTTTGAGGATAGAGTCCTCAGGAAAGCAGAGAGGGCCAAATTGTCTGGGGCATTTGATGGGGTTCCAGGAGGCAGTGAGGACCAGCACCACTTTTCCCCGCTGGCACCTTTGCTGTGGCAGCAAAAGCTGGACGTTTGTCTTTTTTGCTCCAAACAGCGCCGAAAATGAAAAAAGGTGCTTTTGAGGATGGAGTCCGCAGGAAAGTAGAGAGGGCCAAATTGTCTGGGGCATTTGATGGGGTTCCAGGAGGCAGTGAGGACCAGCACCACTTTTCCCCGCTGCCACCTTTGCTGTGGCAGCAAAAGCTGGACGTTTGTCTTTTTTGCTCCAAACAGCGCCGAAAGCGAAAAAAGGTGCTTTTGAGGATAGAGTCCTCAGGAAAGCAGAGAGGGCCAAATTGTCTGGGGCATTTGATGGGGTTCCAGGAGGCAGTGAGGACCAGCACCACTTTTCCCCGCTGGCACCTTTGCTATGGCAGCAAAAGCTGAACGTTTGACTTTTCAGCTCCGGAGGGTTCTGAAAGTGAAAAAAGGTGCTTTTGAGGATAGAGTCCTCAGGAAAGCAGAGAGGGCCAAATTGTCTGGGGCATTTGATGGGGTTCCAGGAGGCAGTGAGGACCAGCACCACTTTTCCCCGCTGGCACCTTTGCTGTGGCAGCAAAAGCTGGACGTTTGTCTTTTCAGCTCCGGAGGGTGCTGAAAGTGAAAAAAGGTGCTTTTGAGGATAGAGTCCTCAGGAAAGCAGAGAGGGCCAAATTGTCTGGGGCATTTGATGGGGTTCCAGGAGGCAGTGAGGACCAGCACCACTTTTCCCCGCTGGCACCTTTGCTGTGGCAGCAAAAGCTGGACGTTTGTCTTTTTTGCTCCAAACAGCGCCGAAAGTGAAAAAATGTGCTTTTGAGGATAGAGTCCTCAGGAAAGCAGAGAGGGCCAAATTGTGTGGTGAATTTGAAGGCGTTCCAGGAGGCAGTGAGGACCAGCACCGCTTTTCCCCGCTGCCACCTTTGCTGTGGCAGCAAAACCTGGACGTTTGTCTTTTCTGCTCCAAACAGCGCCGGAAGCGAAAAAAGGTGCTTTTGAGGATAGAGTCCTCAGGAAAGCAGAGAGGGCCAAATTGTCTGGGGCATTTGATGGGGTTCCAGGAGGCAGTGAGGACCAGCACCACTTTTCCCCGCTGGCACCTTTGCTGTGGCAGCAAAAGCTGGACGTTTGTCTTTTTTGCTCCGGAGGGCGCCGAAAGCGAAAAAAGGTGCTTTTGAGGATAGAGTCCTCAGGAAAGCAGAGAGGGCCAAATTGTCTGGGGCATTTGATGGGGTTCCAGGAGGCAGTGAGGACCAGCACCACTTTTCCCCGCTGGCACCTTTGCTGTGGCAGACAAGGCTGGACGTTTGTCTTTTTTGCTCCAAACAGCGCCGAAAGTGAAAAAAGGTGCTTTTGAGGATAGAGTCCGCAGGAAAGCAGAGAGGGCCAAATTGTCTGGGGCATTTGATGGGGTTCCAGGAGGCAGTGAGGACCAGCACCACTTTTCCCCGCTGCCACCTTTGCTGTGGCAGCAAAATCTGGACGTTTGTCTTTTTTGCTCCAAACAGCGGCGAAAGCGAAAAAAGGTGCTTTTGAGGATGGAGTCCGCAGGAAAGTAGAGAGGGCCAAATTGTGTGGTGCATTTGAAGGGGTTCCAGGAGGCAGTGAGGACCAGCACCACTTTTCCCCGCTGCCACCTTTGCTGTGGCAGCAAAAGCTGGACGTTTGTCTTTTTTGCTCCAAACAGCGGCGAAAGTGAAAAAAGGTGCTTTTGAGGATGGACTCCGCAGGAAAGCAGAGAGGGCCAAATTGTGTGGTGCATTTGAAGGGGTTCCAGGAGGCAGTGAGGACCAGCACCGCTTTTCCCCGCTGCCACCTTTGCTGTGGCAGCAAAAGCTGGACGTTTGTCTTTTTTGCTCCGGAGGGCGCCGAAAGCGAAAAAAGGTGCTTTTGAGGATAGAGTCCTCAGGAAAGCAGAGAGGGCCAAATTGTCTGGGGCATTTGATGGGGTTCCAGGAGGCAGTGAGGACCAGCACCACTTTTCCCCGCTGGCACCTTTGCTGTGGCAGCAAAAGCTGAACGTTTGTCTTTTCTGCTCCGGAGGGTGCTGAAAGTGAAAAAAAGTGCTTTTGAGGATAGAGTCCTCAGGAAAGCAGAGAGGGCCAAATTGTCTGGGGCATTTGATGGGGTTCCAGGAGGCAGTGAGGACCAGCACCACTTTTCCCCGCTGGCACCTTTGCTGTGGCAGCAAAACCTGGACGTTTGTCTTTTTTGCTCCGGAGGGCGCCGAAAGCAAAAAAAGGTGCTTTTGAGGATAGAGTCCTCAGGAAAGCAGAGAGGGCCAAATTGTCTGGGGCATTTGATGGGGTTCCAGGAGGCAGTGAGGACCAGCACCACTTTTCCCCGCTGGCACCTTTGCTGTGGCAGCAAAAGCTGGACGTTTGTCTTTTCTGCTCCGGAGGGCGCCGAAAATGAAAAAAGGTGCTTTTGAGGATGGAGTCCGCAGGAAAGTAGAGAGGGCCAAATTGTCTGGGGCATTTGATGGGGTTCCAGGAGGCAGTGAGGACCAGCACCACTTTTCCCCGCTGGCACCTTTGCTGTGGCAGCAAAAGCTGGACGTTTGTCTTTTTTGCTCCAAACAGCGCCGAAAGCGAAAAAAGGTGCTTTTGAGGATAGAGTCTGCTGGAAAGCAGAGAGGGCCAAAATGTCTGGGGCATTTGATGGGGTTCCAGGAGGCAGTGAGGACCAGCACCACTTTTCCCCGCTGGCACCTTTGCTGTGGCAGCAAAAGCTGGACGTTTGTCTTTTTTGCTCCAAACAGCGGCGAAAGCGAAAAAAGGTGCTTTTGAGGATAGAGTCCTCAGGAAAGCAGAGAGGGCCAAATTGTCTGGGGCATTTGATGGGGTTCCAGGAGGCAGTGAGGACCAGCACCACTTTTCCCCGCTGCCACCTTTGCTGTGGCAGCAAAAGCTGGACGTTTGTCTTTTTTGGTCCAAACAGCGCCGAAAGCGAAAAAAGGTGCTTTTGAGGATGGAGTCCGCAGGAAAGCAGAGAGGGCCAAATTGTCTGGGGCATTTGATGGGGTTCCAGGAGGCAGTGAGGACCAGCACCACTTTTCCCCGCTGGCACCTTTGCTGTGGCAGCAAAAGCTGGACGTTTGTCTTTTTTGCTCCAAACAGCGGCGAAAGTGAAAAAAGGTGCTTTTGAGGATAGAGTCCTCAGGAAAGCAGAGAGGGCCAAATTGTCTGGGGCATTTGATGGGGTTCCAGGAGGCAGTGAGGACCAGCACCACTTTTCCCCGCTGGCACCTTTGCTGTGGCAGCAAAAGCTGGACGTTTGTCTTTTTTGCTCCAAACAGCGCCGAAAATGAAAAAAGGTGCTTTTGAGGATGGAGTCCGCAGGAAAGTAGAGAGGGCCAAATTGTCTGGGGCATTTGATGGGGTTCCAGGAGGCAGTGAGGACCAGCACCACTTTTCCCCGCTGCCACCTTTGCTGTGGCAGCAAAAGCTGGACGTTTGTCTGTTTTGCTCCAAACAGCGCCGAAAGCGAAAAAAGGTGCTTTTGAGGATAGAGTCCTCAGGAAAGCAGAGAGGGCCAAATTGTCTGGGGCATTTGATGGGGTTCCAGGAGGCAGTGAGGACCAGCACCACTTTTCCCCGCTGGCACCTTTGCTATGGCAGCAAAAGCTGAACGTTTGACTTTTCAGCTCCGGAGGGTTCTGAAAGTGAAAAAAGGTGCTTTTGAGGATAGAGTCCTCAGGAAAGCAGAGAGGGCCAAATTGTCTGGGGCATTTGATGGGGTTCCAGGAGGCAGTGAGGACCAGCACCACTTTTCCCCGCTGGCACCTTTGCTGTGGCAGCAAAAGCTGGACGTTTGTCTTTTCAGCTCCGGAGGGTGCTGAAAGTGAAAAAAGGTGCTTTTGAGGATAGAGTCCTCAGGAAAGCAGAGAGGGCCAAATTGTCTGGGGCATTTGATGGGGTTCCAGGAGGCAGTGAGGACCAGCACCACTTTTCCCCGCTGGCACCTTTGCTGTGGCAGCAAAAGCTGGACGTTTGTCTTTTTTGCTCCAAACAGCGCCGAAAGTGAAAAAATGTGCTTTTGAGGATAGAGTCCTCAGGAAAGCAGAGAGGGCCAAATTGTCTGGGGCATTTGATGGGGTTCCAGGAGGCAGTGAGGACCAGCACCACTTTTCCCCGCTGCCACCTTTGCTGTGGCAGCAAAAGCTGGACGTTTGTCTTTTTTGCTCCAAGCAGCACCGAAAGCGAAAAAAGGTGCTTTTGAGGATAGAGTCCTCAGGAAAGCAGAGAGGGCCAAATTGTGTGGTGAATTTGAAGGCGTTCCAGGAGGCAGTGAGGACCAGCACCGCTTTTCCCCGCTGCCACCTTTGCTGTGGCAGCAAAACCTGGACGTTTGTCTTTTCTGCTCCAAACAGCGCCGGAAGCGAAAAAAGGTGCTTTTGAGGATAGAGTCCTCAGGAAAGCAGAGAGGGCCAAATTGTCTGGGGCATTTGATGGGGTTCCAGGAGGCAGTGAGGACCAGCACCACTTTTCCCCGCTGGCACCTTTGCTGTGGCAGCAAAAGCTGGACGTTTGTCTTTTTAGCTCCGGAGGGCGCCGAAAGCGAAAAAAGGTGCTTTTGAGGATAGAGTCCTCAGGAAAGCAGAGAGGGCCAAATTGTCTGGGGCATTTGATGGGGTTCCAGGAGGCAGTGAGGACCAGCACCACTTTTCCCCGCTGGCACCTTTGCTATGGCAGCAAAAGCTGAACGTTTGTCTTTTCAGCTCCGGAGGGTTCTGAAAGTGAAAAAAGGTGCTTTTGAGGATAGAGTCCGCAGGAAAGCAGAGAGGGCCAAATTGTCTGGGGCATTTGATGGGGTTCCAGGAGGCAGTGAGGACCAGCACCACTTTTCCCCGCTGCCACCTTTGCTGTGGCAGCAAAATCTGGACGTTTGTCTTTTTTGCTCCAAACAGCGGCGAAAGCGAAAAAAGGTGCTTTTGAGGATGGAGTCCGCAGGAAAGTAGAGAGGGCCAAATTGTGTGGTGCATTTGAAGGGGTTCCAGGAGGCAGTGAGGACCAGCACCACTTTTCCCCGCTGCCACCTTTGCTGTGGCAGCAAAAGCTGGATGTTTGTCTTTTTTGCTCCAAACAGCGGCGAAAGTGAAAAAAGGTGCTTTTGAGGATGGACTCCGCAGGAAAGCAGAGAGGGCCAAATTGTGTGGTGCATTTGAAGGCGTTCCAGGAGGCAGTGAGGACCAGCACCGCTTTTCCCCGCTGCCACCTTTGCTGTGGCAGCAAAAGCTGGACGTTTGTCTTTTTTGCTCCGGAGGGCGCCGAAAGCGAAAAAAGGTGCTTTTGAGGATAGAGTCCTCAGGAAAGCAGAGAGGGCCAAATTGTCTGGGGCATTTGATGGGGTTCCAGGAGGCAGTGAGGACCAGCACCACTTTTCCCTGCTGCCACCTTTGCTGTGGCAGCAAAACCTGGACGTTTGTCTTTTCTGCTCCAAACAGCGCCGAAAGCGAAAAAAGGTGCTTTTGAGGATAGAGTCCTCAGGAAAGCAGAGAGGGCCAAATTGTCTGGGGCATTTGATGGGGTTCCAGGAGGCAGTGAGGGCCAGCACCACTTTTCCCCGCTGGCACCTTTGCTGTGGCAGCAAAAGCTGGACGTTTGTCTTTTTTGCTCCAAACAGCGGCGAAAGTGAAAAAATGTGCTTTTGAGGATAGAGTCCTCAGGAAAGCAGAGAGGGCCAAATTGTCTGGGGCATTTGATGGGGTTCCAGGAGGCAGTGAGGACCAGCACCACTTTTCCCCGCTGCCACCTTTGCTGTGGCAGCAAAAGCTGGACGTTTGTCTTTTTTGCTCCAAGCAGCACCGAAAGCGAAAAAAGGTGCTTTTGAGGATAGAGTCCTCAGGAAAGCAGAGAGGGCCAAATTGTGTGGTGAATTTGAAGGCGTTCCAGGAGGCAGTGAGGACCAGCACCGCTTTTCCCCGCTGCCACCTTTGCTGTGGCAGCAAAACCTGGACGTTTGTCTTTTCTGCTCCAAACAGCGCCGGAAGCGAAAAAAGGTGCTTTTGAGGATAGAGTCCTCAGGAAAGCAGAGAGGGCCAAATTGTCTGGGGCATTTGATGGGGTTCCAGGAGGCAGTGAGGACCAGCACCACTTTTCCCCGCTGGCACCTTTGCTGTGGCAGCAAAAGCTGGACGTTTGTCTTTTTTGCTCCGGAGGGCGCCGAAAGCGAAAAAAGGTGCTTTTGAGGATAGAGTCCTCAGGAAAGCAGAGAGGGCCAAATTGTCTGGGGCATTTGATGGGGTTCCAGGAGGCAGTGAGGACCAGCACCACTTTTCCCCGCTGGCACCTTTGCTATGGCAGCAAAAGCTGAACGTTTGTCTTTTCAGCTCCGGAGGGTTCTGAAAGTGAAAAAAGGTGCTTTTGAGGATAGAGTCCGCAGGAAAGCAGAGAGGGCCAAATTGTCTGGGGCATTTGATGGGGTTCCAGGAGGCAGTGAGGACCAGCACCACTTTTCCCCGCTGCCACCTTTGCTGTGGCAGCAAAATCTGGACGTTTGTCTTTTTTGCTCCAAACAGCGGCGAAAGCGAAAAAAGGTGCTTTTGAGGATGGAGTCCGCAGGAAAGTAGAGAGGGCCAAATTGTGTGGTGCATTTGAAGGGGTTCCAGGAGGCAGTGAGGACCAGCACCACTTTTCCCCGCTGGCACCTTTGCTGTGGCAGCAAAAGCTGGATGTTTGTCTTTTTTGCTCCAAACAGCGGCGAAAGTGAAAAAAGGTGCTTTTGAGGATGGACTCCGCAGGAAAGCAGAGAGGGCCAAATTGTGTGGTGCATTTGAAGGCGTTCCAGGAGGCAGTGAGGACCAGCACCGCTTTTCCCCGCTGCCACCTTTGCTGTGGCAGCAAAAGCTGGACGTTTGTCTTTTTTGCTCCGGAGGGCGCCGAAAGCGAAAAAAGGTGCTTTTGAGGATAGAGTCCTCAGGAAAGCAGAGAGGGCCAAATTGTCTGGGGCATTTGATGGGGTTCCAGGAGGCAGTGAGGACCAGCACCACTTTTCCCTGCTGGCACCTTTGCTGTGGCAGCAAAAGCTGGACGTTTGTCTTTTTTGCTCCAAACAGCGCCGAAAGTGAAAAAAGGTGCTTTTGAGGATAGAGTCCGCAGGAAAGCAGAGAGGGCCAAATTGTCTGGGGCATTTGATGGGGTTCCAGGAGGCAGTGAGGACCAGCACCACTTTTCCCTGCTGCCACCTTTGCTGTGGCAGCAAAACCTGGACGTTTGTCTTTTCTGCTCCAAACAGCGCCGAAAGCGAAAAAAGGTGCTTTTGAGGATAGAGTCCTCAGGAAAGCAGAGAGGGCCAAATTGTCTGGGGCATTTGATGGGGTTCCAGGAGGCAGTGAGGGCCAGCACCACTTTTCCCCGCTGGCACCTTTGCTGTGGCAGCAAAAGCTGGACGTTTGTCTTTTTTGCTCCAAACAGCGGCGAAAATGAAAAAAGGTGCTTTTGAGGATAGAGTCCTCAGGAAAGCAGAGAGGGCCAAATTGTCTGGGGCATTTGATGGGGTTCCAGGAGGCAGTGAGGACCAGCACCACTTTTCCCCGCTGGCACCTTTGCTGTGGCAGCAAAAGCTGGACGTTTGTCTTTTTTGCTCCAAACAGCGGCGAAAGTGAAAAAATGTGCTTTTGAGGATAGAGTCCTCAGGAAAGCAGAGAGGGCCAAATTGTCTGGGGCATTTGATGGGGTTCCAGGAGGCAGTGAGGACCAGCACCACTTTTCCCCGCTGCCACCTTTGCTGTGGCAGCAAAAGCTGGACGTTTGTCTTTTTTGCTCCAAGCAGCACCGAAAGCGAAAAAAGGTGCTTTTGAGGATAGAGTCCTCAGGAAAGCAGAGAGGGCCAAATTGTGTGGTGAATTTGAAGGCGTTCCAGGAGGCAGTGAGGACCAGCACCGCTTTTCCCCGCTGCCACCTTTGCTGTGGCAGCAAAACCTGGACGTTTGTCTTTTCTGCTCCAAACAGCGCCGGAAGCGAAAAAAGGTGCTTTTGAGGATAGAGTCCTCAGGAAAGCAGAGAGGGCCAAATTGTCTGGGGCATTTGATGGGGTTCCAGGAGGCAGTGAGGACCAGCACCACTTTTCCCCGCTGGCACCTTTGCTGTGGCAGCAAAAGCTGGACGTTTGTCTTTTCAGCTCCGGAGGGTTCTGAAAGTGAAAAAAGGTGCTTTTGAGGATAGAGTCCGCAGGAAAGCAGAGAGGGCCAAATTGTCTGGGGCATTTGATGGGGTTCCAGGAGGCAGTGAGGACCAGCACCACTTTTCCCCGCTGGCACCTTTGCTATGGCAGCAAAAGCTGAACGTTTGTCTTTTCAGCTCCGGAGGGTTCTGAAAGTGAAAAAAGGTGCTTTTGAGGATAGAGTCCGCAGGAAAGCAGAGAGGGCCAAATTGTCTGGGGCATTTGATGGGGTTCCAGGAGGCAGTGAGGACCAGCACCACTTTTCCCCGCTGCCACCTTTGCTGTGGCAGCAAAATCTGGACGTTTGTCTTTTTTGCTCCAAACAGCGGCGAAAGCGAAAAAAGGTGCTTTTGAGGATGGAGTCCGCAGGAAAGTAGAGAGGGCCAAATTGTGTGGTGCATTTGAAGGGGTTCCAGGAGGCAGTGAGGACCAGCACCACTTTTCCCCGCTGGCACCTTTGCTGTGGCAGCAAAAGCTGGATGTTTGTCTTTTTTGCTCCAAACAGCGGCGAAAGTGAAAAAAGGTGCTTTTGAGGATGGACTCCGCAGGAAAGCAGAGAGGGCCAAATTGTGTGGTGCATTTGAAGGCGTTCCAGGAGGCAGTGAGGACCAGCACCGCTTTTCCCCGCTGCCACCTTTGCTGTGGCAGCAAAAGCTGGACGTTTGTCTTTTTTGCTCCGGAGGGCGCCGAAAGCGAAAAAAGGTGCTTTTGAGGATAGAGTCCTCAGGAAAGCAGAGAGGGCCAAATTGTCTGGGGCATTTGATGGGGTTCCAGGAGGCAGTGAGGACCAGCACCACTTTTCCCTGCTGGCACCTTTGCTGTGGCAGCAAAAGCTGGACGTTTGTCTTTTTTGCTCCAAACAGCGCCGAAAGTGAAAAAAGGTGCTTTTGAGGATAGAGTCCGCAGGAAAGCAGAGAGGGCCAAATTGTCTGGGGCATTTGATGGGGTTCCAGGAGGCAGTGAGGACCAGCACCACTTTTCCCTGCTGCCACCTTTGCTGTGGCAGCAAAACCTGGACGTTTGTCTTTTCTGCTCCAAACAGCGCCGAAAGCGAAAAAAGGTGCTTTTGAGGATAGAGTCCTCAGGAAAGCAGAGAGGGCCAAATTGTCTGGGGCATTTGATGGGGTTCCAGGAGGCAGTGAGGGCCAGCACCACTTTTCCCCGCTGGCACCTTTGCTGTGGCAGCAAAAGCTGGACGTTTGTCTTTTTTGCTCCAAACAGCGGCGAAAATGAAAAAAGGTGCTTTTGAGGATGGAGTCCGCAGGAAAGTAGAGAGGGCCAAATTGTCTGGGGCATTTGATGGGGTTCCAGGAGGCAGTGAGGACCAGCACCACTTTTCCCCGCTGCCACCTTTGCTGTGGCAGCAAAAGCTGGACGTTTGTCTTTTTTGCTCCAAACAGCGCCGAAAGCGAAAAAAGGTGCTTTTGAGGACAGAGTCCTCAGGAAAGCAGAGAGGGCCAAATTGTCTGGGGCATTTGATGGGGTTCCAGGAGGCAGTGAGGACCAGCACCACTTTTCCCCGCTGGCACCTTTGCTATGGCAGCAAAAGCTGAACGTTTGTCTTTTCAGCTCCGGAGGGTTCTGAAAGTGAAAAAAGGTGCTTTTGAGGATAGAGTCCTCAGGAAAGCAGAGAGGGCCAAATTGTCTGGGGCATTTGATGGGGTTCCAGGAGGCAGTGAGGACCAGCACCACTTTTCCCCGCTGGCACCTTTGCTGTGGCAGCAAAAGCTGAACGTTTGTCTTTTCAGCTCCGGAGGGTGCTGAAAGTGAAAAAAGGAGCTTTTGAGGATAGAGTCCTCAGGAAAGCAGAGAGGGCCAAATTGTCTGGGGCATTTGATGGGGTTCCAGGAGGCAGTGAGGACCAGCACCACTTTTCCCCGCTGGCACCTTTGCTGTGGCAGCAAAACCTGGACGTTTGTCTTTTTTGCTCCAAACAGCGCCGAAAGTGAAAAAAGGTGCTTTTGAGGATAGAGTCCGCAGGAAAGCAGAGAGGGCCAAATTGTCTGGGGCATTTGATGGGGTTCCAGGAGGCAGTGAGGACCAGCACCACTTTTCCCAGCTGGCACCTTTGCTGTGGCAGCAAAAGCTGGACGTTTGTCTTTTTTGCTCCAAGCAGCACCGAAAGCGAAAAAAGGTGCTTTTAAGGATAGAGTCCTCAGGAAAGCAGAGAGGGCCAAATTGTGTGGTGAATTTGAAGGCGTTCCAGGAGGCAGTGAGGACCAGCACCGCTTTTCCCCGCTGCCACCTTTGCTGTGGCAGCAAAACCTGGACGTTTTTCTTTTCTGCTCCAAACAGCGCCGAAAGCGAAAAAAGGTGCTTTTGAGGATAGAGTCCGCAGGAAAGCAGAGAGGGCCAAATTGTCTGGGGCATTTGATGGGGTTCCAGGAGGCAGTGAGGACCAGCACCACTTTTCCCCGCTGGCACCTTTGCTGTGGCAGCAAAAGCTGGACGTTTGTCTTTTTTGCTCCGGAGGGCACCGAAAGTGAAAAAAGGTGCTTTTGAGGATAGAGTCCTCAGGAAAGCAGAGAGGGCCAAATTGTCTGGGGCATTTGATGGGGTTCCAGGAGGCAGTGAGGACCAGCACCACTTTTCCCCGCTGCCACCTTTGCTGTGGCAGCAAAGGCTGGACGTTTGTCTTTTTTGCTCCAAACAGTGCCGAAATTGAAAAAAGGTGCTTTTGAGGATAGAGTCCGCAGGAAAGCAGAGAGGGCCAAATTGTGTGGTGCATTTGATGGGGTTCCAGGAGGCAGTGAGGACCAGCACCACTTTTCCCCGCTGGCACCTTTGCTGTGGCAGCAAAAGCTGGACGTTTGTCTTTTTTGCTCCAAACAGCGGCGAAAGCGAAAAAAGGTGCTTTTGAGGATGGAGTCCGCAGGAAAGTAGAGAGGGCCAAATTGTCTGGGGCATTTGAAGGGGTTCCAGGAGGCAGTGAGGACCAGCACCACTTTTCCCCGCTGCCACCTTTGCTGTGGCAGCAAAATCTGGACGTTTGTCTTTTTTGCTCCAAACAGCGCCGAAAGTGAAAAAAGGTGCTTTTGAGGATGGAGTCCGCAGGAAAGCAGAGAGGGCCAAATTGTGTGGTGCATTTGAAGGCGTTCCAGGAGTCAGTGAGGACCAGCACCGCTTTTCCCCGCTGCCACCTTTGCTGTGGCAGCAAAAGATGGACGTTTGTCTTTTTTGCTCCAAACAGCGCCGAAAATGAAAAAAGGTGCTTTTGAGGATGGAGTCCGCAGGAAAGTATAGAGGGCCAAATTGTCTGGGACATTTGATGGGGTTCCAGGAGGCAGTGAGGACCAGCACCACTTTTCCCCGCTGCCACCTTTGCTGTGGCAGCAAAAGCTGGACGTTTGTCTTTTTTGCTCCAAACAGCGGCGAAAGCGAAAAAAGGTGCTTTTGAGGATAGAGTCCTCAGGAAAGCAGAGAGGGCCAAATTGTCTGGGGCATTTGATGGGGTTCCAGGAGGCAGTGAGGACCAGCACCACTTTTCCCCGCTGGCACCTTTGCTATGGCAGCAAAAGCTGAACGTTTGTCTTTTCAGCTCCGGAGGGTTCTGAAAGTGAAAAAAGGTGCTTTTGAGGATAGAGTCCTCAGGAAAGCAGAGAGGGCCAAATTGTCTGGGGCATTTGATGGGGTTCCAGGAGGCAGTGAGGACCAGCACCACTTTTCCCCGCTGGCACCTTTGCTGTGGCAGCAAAAGCTGAACGTTTGTCTTTTCAGCTCCGGAGGGTGCTGAAAGTGAAAAAAGGTGCTTTTGAGGATAGAGTCCTCAGGAAAGCAGAGAGGGCCAAATTGTCTGGGGCATTTGATGGGGTTCCAGGAGGCAGTGAGGACCAGCACCACTTTTCCCCGCTGGCACCTTTGCTGTGGCAGCAAAAGCTGGACGTTTGTCTTTTTTGCTCCAAACAGCGCCGAAAGTGAAAAAAGGTGCTTTTGAGGATAGAGTCCTCAGGAAAGCAGAGAGGGCCAAATTGTGTGGTGAATTTGAAGGCGTTCCAGGAGGCAGTGAGGACCAGCACCGCTTTTCCCCGCTGGCACCTTTGCTGTGGCAGCAAAGGCTGGACGTTTGTCTTTTTTGCTCCAAATAGCGCCGAAAGTGAAAAAAGGTGCTTTTGAGAATAGAGTCCGCAGGAAAGCAGAGAGGGCCAAATTGTCTGGGGCATTTGATGGGGTTCCAGGAGGCAGTGAGGACCAGCACCACTTTTCCCCGCTGGCACCTTTGCTGTGGCAGCAAAAGCTGGACGTTTGTCTTTTTTGCTCCAAACAGCGGCGAAAGCGAAAAAAGGTGCTTTTGAGGATGGAGTCCGCAGGAAAGTAGAGAGGGCCAAATTGTGTGGTGCATTTGAAGGGGTTCCAGGAGGCAGTGAGGACCAGCACCACTTTTCCCCGCTGGCACCTTTGCTGTGGCAGCAAAAGCTGGACGTTTGTCTTTTTTGCTCCGGAGGGCACCGAAAGTGAAAAAAGGTGCTTTTGAGGATAGAGTCCTCAGGAAAGCAGAGAGGGCCAAATTGTCTGGGGCATTTGATGGGGTTCCAGGAGGCAGTGAGGACCAGCACCACTTTTCCCCGCTGCCACCTTTGCTGTGGCAGCAAAGGCTGGACGTTTGTCTTTTTTGCTCCAAACAGTGCCGAAATTGAAAAAAGGTGCTTTTGAGGATAGAGTCCGCAGGAAAGCAGAGAGGGCCAAATTGTGTGGTGCATTTGATGGGGTTCCAGGAGGCAGTGAGGACCAGCACCACTTTTCCCCGCTGGCACCTTTGCTGTGGCAGCAAAAGCTGGACGTTTGTCTTTTTTGCTCCCAACAGCGGCGAAAGCGAAAAAAGGTGCTTTTGAGGATGGAGTCCGCAGGAAAGTAGAGAGGGCCAAATTGTCTGGGGCATTTGAAGGGGTTCCAGGAGGCAGTGAGGACCAGCACCACTTTTCCCCGCTGCCACCTTTGCTGTGGCAGCAAAATCTGGACGTTTGTCTTTTTTGCTCCAAACAGCGCCGAAAGTGAAAAAAGGTGCTTTTGAGGATGGAGTCCGCAGGAAAGCAGAGAGGGCCAAATTGTGTGGTGCATTTGAAGGCGTTCCAGGAGTCAGTGAGGACCAGCACCGCTTTTCCCCGCTGCCACCTTTGCTGTGGCAGCAAAAGATGGACGTTTGTCTTTTTTGCTCCAAACAGCGCCGAAAATGAAAAAAGGTGCTTTTGAGGATGGAGTCCGCAGGAAAGTAGAGAGGGCCAAATTGTCTGGGGCATTTGATGGGGTTCCAGGAGGCAGTGAGGACCAGCACCACTTTTCCCCGCTGCCACCTTTGCTGTGGCAGCAAAAGCTGGACGTTTGTCTTTTTTGCTCCAAACAGCGGCGAAAGCGAAAAAAGGTGCTTTTGAGGATAGAGTCCTCAGGAAAGCAGAGAGGGCCAAATTGTCTGGGGCATTTGATGGGGTTCCAGGAGGCAGTGAGGACCAGCACCACTTTTCCCCGCTGGCACCTTTGCTATGGCAGCAAAAGCTGAACGTTTGTCTTTTCAGCTCCGGAGGGTTCTGAAAGTGAAAAAAGGTGCTTTTGAGGATAGAGTCCTCAGGAAAGCAGAGAGGGCCAAATTGTCTGGGGCATTTGATGGGGTTCCAGGAGGCAGTGAGGACCAGCACCACTTTTCCCCGCTGGCACCTTTGCTGTGGCAGCAAAAGCTGAACGTTTGTCTTTTCAGCTCCGGAGGGTGCTGAAAGTGAAAAAAGGTGCTTTTGAGGATAGAGTCCTCAGGAAAGCAGAGAGGGCCAAATTGTCTGGGGCATTTGATGGGGTTCCAGGAGGCAGTGAGGACCAGCACCACTTTTCCCCGCTGGCACCTTTGCTGTGGCAGCAAAGGCTGGACGTTTGTCTTTTTTGCTCCAAATAGCGCCGAAAGTGAAAAAAGGTGCTTTTGAGAATAGAGTCCGCAGGAAAGCAGAGAGGGCCAAATTGTCTGGGGCATTTGATGGGGTTCCAGGAGGCAGTGAGGACCAGCACCACTTTTCCCTGCTGGCACCTTTGCTGTGGCAGCAAAAGCTTGACGTTTGTCTTTTTTGCTCCAAACAGCGGCGAAAGCGAAAAAAGGTGCTTTTGAGGATGGAGTCCGCAGGAAAGTAGAGAGGGCCAAATTGTGTGGTGCATTTGAAGGGGTTCCAGGAGGCAGTGAGGACCAGCACCACTTTTCCCCACTGCCACCTTTGCTGTGGCAGCAAAATCTGGACGTTTGTTTTTTTTTGCTCCAAACAGCGGCGAAAGTGAAAAAAGGTGCTTTTGAGGATGGACTCCGCAGGAAAGCAGAGAGGGCCAAATTGTGTGGTGCATTTGAAGGCGTTCCAGGAGGCAGTGAGGACCAGCACCGCTTTTCCCCGCTGCCACCTTTGCTGTGGCAGCAAAAGCTGGACGTTTGTCTTTTTTGCTCCGGAGGGCGCCGAAAGCGAAAAAAGGTGCTTTTGAGGATAGAGTCCTCAGGAAAGCAGAGAGGGCCAAATTGTCTGGGGCATTTGATGGGGTTCCAGGAGGCAGTGAGGACCAGCACCACTTTTCCCCGCTGCCACCTTTGCTGTGGCAGCAAAAGCTGGACGTTTGTCTTTTTTGCTCGAAACAGCGCCGAAAGTGAAAAAAGGTGCTTTTGAGGATAGAGTCCGCAGGAAAGCAGAGAGGGCCAAATTGTCTGGGGCATTTGATGGGGTTCCAGGAGGCAGTGAGGACCAGCACCACTTTTCCCCGCTGGCACCTTTGCTGTGGCAGCAAAAGCTGGACGTTTGTCTTTTTTGCTCCAAACAGCGCCGAAAATGAAAAAAGGTGCTTTTGAGGATGGAGTCCGCAGGAAAGCAGAGAGGGCCAAATTGTCTGGGGCATTTGATGGGGTTCCAGGAGGCAGTGAGGACCAGCACCACTTTTCCCCGCTGGCACCTTTGCTGTGGCAGCAAAAGCTGGACGTTTGTCTTTTTTGCTCCAAACAGCACCGAAAGTGAAAAAAGGTGCTTTTGAGGATAGAGTCCTCAGGAAAGCAGAGAGGGCCAAATTGTCTGGGGCATTTGATGGGGTTCCAGGAGGCAGTGAGGACCAGCACCACTTTTCCCCGCTGGCACCTTTGCTGTGGCAGCAAAAGCTGGACGTTTGTCTTTTTTGCTCCAAGCAGCACCGAAAGCGAAAAAAGGTGCTTTTGAGGATAGAGTCCTCAGGAAAGCAGAGAGGGCCAAATTGTGTGGTGAATTTGAAGGCGTTCCAGGAGGCAGTGAGGACCAGCACCGCTTTTCCCCGCTGCCACCTTTGCTGTGGCAGCAAAACCTGGGCGTTTGTCTTTTCTGCTCCAAACAGCGCCGAAAGCGAAAAAAGGTGCTTTTGAGGATAGAGTCCTCAGGAAAGCAGAGAGGGCCAAATTGTGTGGTGCATTTGAAGGCGTTCCAGGAGGCAGTGAGGACCAGCACCGCTTTTCCCCGCTGCCACCTTTGCTGTGGCAGCAAAAGCTGGACGTTTGTCTTTTTTGCTCCGGAGGGCGCCGAAAGCGAAAAAAGGTGCTTTTGAGGATAGAGTCCTCAGGAAAGCAGAGAGGGCCAAATTGTCTGGGGCATTTGATGGGGTTCCAGGAGGCAGTGAGGACCAGCACCACTTTTCCCCGCTGGCACCTTTGCTGTGGCAGCAAAAGCTGGACGTTTGTCTTTTTTGCTCCAAACAGCGGCGAAAGTGAAAAAAGGTGCTTTTGAGGATGGACTCCGCAGGAAAGCAGAGAGGGCCAAATTGTGTGGTGCATTTGAAGGCGTTCCAGGAGGCAGTGAGGACCAGCACCGCTTTTCCCCGCTGCCACCTTTGCTGTGGCAGCAAAAGCTGGACGTTTGTCTTTTTTGCTCCGGAGGGCGCCGAAAGCGAAAAAAGGTGCTTTTGAGGATAGAGTCCTCAGGAAAGCAGAGAGGGCCAAATTGTCTGGGGCATTTGATGGGGTTCCAGGAGGCAGTGAGGGCCAGCACCACTTTTCCCCGCTGGCACCTTTGCTGTGGCAGACAAGGCTGGACGTTTGTCTTTTTTGCTCCAAACAGCGCCGAAAGTGAAAAAAGGTGCTTTTGAGGATAGAGTCCGCAGGAAAGCAGAGAGGGCCAAATTGTCTGGGGCATTTGATGGGGTTCCAGGAGGCAGTGAGGACCAGCACCACTTTTCCCCGCTGCCACCTTTGCTGTGGCAGCAAAATCTGGACGTTTGTCTTTTTTGCTCCAAACAGCGGCGAAAGCGAAAAAAGGTGCTTTTGAGGATGGAGTCCGCAGGAAAGTAGAGAGGGCCAAATTGTGTGGTGCATTTGAAGGGGTTCCAGGAGGCAGTGAGGACCAGCACCACTTTTCCCCGCTGCCACCTTTGCTGTGGCAGCAAAATCTGGACGTTTGTCTTTTTTGCTCCAAACAGCGGCGAAAGTGAAAAAAGGTGCTTTTGAGGATGGACTCCGCAGGAAAGCAGAGAGGGCCAAATTGTGTGGTGCATTTGAAGGGGTTCCAGGAGGCAGTGAGGACCAGCACCGCTTTTCCCCGCTGCCACCTTTGCTGTGGCAGCAAAAGCTGGACGTTTGTCTTTTTTGCTCCGGAGGGCGCCGAAAGCGAAAAAAGGTGCTTTTGAGGATAGAGTCCTCAGGAAAGCAGAGAGGGCCAAATTGTCTGGGGCATTTGATGGGGTTCCAGGAGGCAGTGAGGACCAGCACCACTTTTCCCCGCTGGCACCTTTGCTGTGGCAGCAAAAGCTGAACGTTTGTCTTTTCTGCTCCGGAGGGTGCTGAAAGTGAAAAAAAGTGCTTTTGAGGATAGAGTCCTCAGGAAAGCAGAGAGGGCCAAATTGTCTGGGGCATTTGATGGGGTTCCAGGAGGCAGTGAGGACCAGCACCACTTTTCCCCGCTGGCACCTTTGCTGTGGCAGCAAAACCTGGACGTTTGTCTTTTTTGCTCCGGAGGGCGCCGAAAGCAAAAAAAGGTGCTTTTGAGGATAGAGTCCTCAGGAAAGCAGAGAGGGCCAAATTGTCTGGGGCATTTGATGGGGTTCCAGGAGGCAGTGAGGACCAGCACCACTTTTCCCCGCTGGCACCTTTGCTGTGGCAGCAAAAGCTGGACGTTTGTCTTTTCTGCTCCGGAGGGCGCCGAAAATGAAAAAAGGTGCTTTTGAGGATGGAGTCCGCAGGAAAGTAGAGAGGGCCAAATTGTCTGGGGCATTTGATGGGGTTCCAGGAGGCAGTGAGGACCAGCACCACTTTTCCCCGCTGCCACCTTTGCTGTGGCAGCAAAAGCTGGACGTTTGTCTTTTTTGCTCCAAACAGCGCCGAAAGCGAAAAAAGGTGCTTTTGAGGATAGAGTCTGCTGGAAAGCAGAGAGGGCCAAAATGTCTGGGGCATTTGATGGGGTTCCAGGAGGCAGTGAGGACCAGCACCACTTTTCCCCGCTGGCACCTTTGCTGTGGCAGCAAAAGCTGGACGTTTGTCTTTTTTGCTCCAAACAGCGGCGAAAGCGAAAAAAGGTGCTTTTGAGGATAGAGTCCTCAGGAAAGCAGAGAGGGCCAAATTGTCTGGGGCATTTGATGGGGTTCCAGGAGGCAGTGAGGACCAGCACCACTTTTCCCCGCTGCCACCTTTGCTGTGGCAGCAAAAGCTGGACGTTTGTCTTTTTTGCTCCAAACAGCGCCGAAAGCGAAAAAAGGTGCTTTTGAGGATGGAGTCCGCAGGAAAGCAGAGAGGGCCAAATTGTCTGGGGCATTTGATGGGGTTCCAGGAGGCAGTGAGGACCAGCACCACTTTTCCCCGCTGGCACCTTTGCTGTGGCAGCAAAAGCTGGACGTTTGTCTTTTTTGCTCCAAACAGCGGCGAAAGTGAAAAAAGGTGCTTTTGAGGATAGAGTCCTCAGGAAAGCAGAGAGGGCCAAATTGTCTGGGGCATTTGATGGGGTTCCAGGAGGCAGTGAGGACCAGCACCACTTTTCCCCGCTGGCACCTTTGCTGTGGCAGCAAAAGCTGGACGTTTGTCTTTTTTGCTCCAAACAGCGCCGAAAATGAAAAAAGGTGCTTTTGAGGATGGAGTCCGCAGGAAAGTAGAGAGGGCCAAATTGTCTGGGGCATTTGATGGGGTTCCAGGAGGCAGTGAGGACCAGCACCACTTTTCCCCGCTGCCACCTTTGCTGTGGCAGCAAAAGCTGGACGTTTGTCTGTTTTGCTCCAAACAGCGCCGAAAGCGAAAAAAGGTGCTTTTGAGGATAGAGTCCTCAGGAAAGCAGAGAGGGCCAAATTGTCTGGGGCATTTGATGGGGTTCCAGGAGGCAGTGAGGACCAGCACCACTTTTCCCCGCTGGCACCTTTGCTATGGCAGCAAAAGCTGAACGTTTGACTTTTCAGCTCCGGAGGGTTCTGAAAGTGAAAAAAGGTGCTTTTGAGGATAGAGTCCGCTGGAAAGCAGAGAGGGCCAAATTGTCTGGGGCATTTGATGGGGTTCCAGGAGGCAGTGAGGACCAGCACCACTTTTCCCCGCTGGCACCTTTGCTGTGGCAGCAAAAGCTGGACGTTTGTCTTTTCAGCTCCGGAGGGTGCTGAAAGTGAAAAAAGGTGCTTTTGAGGATAGAGTCCTCAGGAAAGCAGAGAGGGCCAAATTGTCTGGGGCATTTGATGGGGTTCCAGGAGGCAGTGAGGACCAGCACCACTTTTCCCCGCTGGCACCTTTGCTGTGGCAGCAAAAGCTGGACGTTTGTCTTTTTTGCTCCAAACAGCGCCGAAAGCGAAAAAATGTGCTTTTGAGGATAGAGTCCTCAGGAAAGCAGAGAGGGCCAAATTGTCTGGGGCATTTGATGGGGTTCCAGGAGGCAGTGAGGACCAGCACCACTTTTCCCCGCTGCCACCTTTGCTGTGGCAGCAAAAGCTGGACGTTTGTCTTTTTTGCTCCAAGCAGCACCGAAAGCGAAAAAAGGTGCTTTTGAGGATAGAGTCCTCAGGAAAGCAGAGAGGGCCAAATTGTGTGGTGAATTTGAAGGCGTTCCAGGAGGCAGTGAGGACCAGCACCACTTTTCCCCGCTGCCACCTTTGCTGTGGCAGCAAAACCTGGACGTTTGTCTTTTCTGCTCCAAACAGCGCCGGAAGCGAAAAAAGGTGCTTTTGAGGATAGAGTCCTCAGGAAAGCAGAGAGGGCCAAATTGTCTGGGGCATTTGATGGGGTTCCAGGAGGCAGTGAGGACCAGCACCACTTTTCCCCGCTGGCACCTTTGCTGTGGCAGCAAAAGCTGGACGTTTGTCTTTTTAGCTCCGGAGGGCGCCGAAAGCGAAAAAAGGTGCTTTTGAGGATAGAGTCCTCAGGAAAGCAGAGAGGGCCAAATTGTCTGGGGCATTTGATGGGGTTCCAGGAGGCAGTGAGGACCAGCACCACTTTTCCCCGCTGGCACCTTTGCTATGGCAGCAAAAGCTGAACGTTTGTCTTTTCAGCTCCGGAGGGTTCTGAAAGTGAAAAAAGGTGCTTTTGAGGATAGAGTCCGCAGGAAAGCAGAGAGGGCCAAATTGTCTGGGGCATTTGATGGGGTTCCAGGAGGCAGTGAGGACCAGCACCACTTTTCCCCGCTGCCACCTTTGCTGTGGCAGCAAAATCTGGACGTTTGTCTTTTTTGCTCCAAACAGCGGCGAAAGCGAAAAAAGGTGCTTTTGAGGATGGAGTCCGCAGGAAAGTAGAGAGGGCCAAATTGTGTGGTGCATTTGAAGGGGTTCCAGGAGGCAGTGAGGACCAGCACCACTTTTCCCCGCTGCCACCTTTGCTGTGGCAGCAAAAGCTGGATGTTTGTCTTTTTTGCTCCAAACAGCGGCGAAAGTGAAAAAAGGTGCTTTTGAGGATGGACTCCGCAGGAAAGCAGAGAGGGCCAAATTGTGTGGTGCATTTGAAGGCGTTCCAGGAGGCAGTGAGGACCAGCACCGCTTTTCCCCGCTGCCACCTTTGCTGTGGCAGCAAAAGCTGGACGTTTGTCTTTTTTGCTCCGGAGGGCGCCGAAAGCGAAAAAAGGTGCTTTTGAGGATAGAGTCCTCAGGAAAGCAGAGAGGGCCAAATTGTCTGGGGCATTTGATGGGGTTCCAGGAGGCAGTGAGGACCAGCACCACTTTTCCCTGCTGCCACCTTTGCTGTGGCAGCAAAACCTGGACGTTTGTCTTTTCTGCTCCAAACAGCGCCGAAAGCGAAAAAAGGTGCTTTTGAGGATAGAGTCCTCAGGAAAGCAGAGAGGGCCAAATTGTCTGGGGCATTTGATGGGGTTCCAGGAGGCAGTGAGGGCCAGCACCACTTTTCCCCGCTGGCACCTTTGCTGTGGCAGCAAAAGCTGGACGTTTGTCTTTTTTGCTCCAAACAGCGGCGAAAGTGAAAAAATGTGCTTTTGAGGATAGAGTCCTCAGGAAAGCAGAGAGGGCCAAATTGTCTGGGGCATTTGATGGGGTTCCAGGAGGCAGTGAGGACCAGCACCACTTTTCCCCGCTGCCACCTTTGCTGTGGCAGCAAAAGCTGGACGTTTGTCTTTTTTGCTCCAAGCAGCACCGAAAGCGAAAAAAGGTGCTTTTGAGGATAGAGTCCTCAGGAAAGCAGAGAGGGCCAAATTGTGTGGTGAATTTGAAGGCGTTCCAGGAGGCAGTGAGGACCAGCACCGCTTTTCCCCGCTGCCACCTTTGCTGTGGCAGCAAAACCTGGACGTTTGTCTTTTCTGCTCCAAACAGCGCCGGAAGCGAAAAAAGGTGCTTTTGAGGATAGAGTCCTCAGGAAAGCAGAGAGGGCCAAATTGTCTGGGGCATTTGATGGGGTTCCAGGAGGCAGTGAGGACCAGCACCACTTTTCCCCGCTGGCACCTTTGCTGTGGCAGCAAAAGCTGGACGTTTGTCTTTTTTGCTCCGGAGGGCGCCGAAAGCGAAAAAAGGTGCTTTTGAGGATAGAGTCCTCAGGAAAGCAGAGAGGGCCAAATTGTCTGGGGCATTTGATGGGGTTCCAGGAGGCAGTGAGGACCAGCACCACTTTTCCCCGCTGGCACCTTTGCTATGGCAGCAAAAGCTGAACGTTTGTCTTTTCAGCTCCGGAGGGTTCTGAAAGTGAAAAAAGGTGCTTTTGAGGATAGAGTCCGCAGGAAAGCAGAGAGGGCCAAATTGTCTGGGGCATTTGATGGGGTTCCAGGAGGCAGTGAGGACCAGCACCACTTTTCCCCGCTGCCACCTTTGCTGTGGCAGCAAAATCTGGACGTTTGTCTTTTTTGCTCCAAACAGCGGCGAAAGCGAAAAAAGGTGCTTTTGAGGATGGAGTCCGCAGGAAAGTAGAGAGGGCCAAATTGTGTGGTGCATTTGAAGGGGTTCCAGGAGGCAGTGAGGACCAGCACCACTTTTCCCCGCTGGCACCTTTGCTGTGGCAGCAAAAGCTGGATGTTTGTCTTTTTTGCTCCAAACAGCGGCGAAAGTGAAAAAAGGTGCTTTTGAGGATGGACTCCGCAGGAAAGCAGAGAGGGCCAAATTGTGTGGTGCATTTGAAGGCGTTCCAGGAGGCAGTGAGGACCAGCACCGCTTTTCCCCGCTGCCACCTTTGCTGTGGCAGCAAAAGCTGGACGTTTGTCTTTTTTGCTCCGGAGGGCGCCGAAAGCGAAAAAAGGTGCTTTTGAGGATAGAGTCCTCAGGAAAGCAGAGAGGGCCAAATTGTCTGGGGCATTTGATGGGGTTCCAGGAGGCAGTGAGGACCAGCACCACTTTTCCCTGCTGGCACCTTTGCTGTGGCAGCAAAAGCTGGACGTTTGTCTTTTTTGCTCCAAACAGCGCCGAAAGTGAAAAAAGGTGCTTTTGAGGATAGAGTCCGCAGGAAAGCAGAGAGGGCCAAATTGTCTGGGGCATTTGATGGGGTTCCAGGAGGCAGTGAGGACCAGCACCACTTTTCCCTGCTGCCACCTTTGCTGTGGCAGCAAAACCTGGACGTTTGTCTTTTCTGCTCCAAACAGCGCCGAAAGCGAAAAAAGGTGCTTTTGAGGATAGAGTCCTCAGGAAAGCAGAGAGGGCCAAATTGTCTGGGGCATTTGATGGGGTTCCAGGAGGCAGTGAGGGCCAGCACCACTTTTCCCCGCTGGCACCTTTGCTGTGGCAGCAAAAGCTGGACGTTTGTCTTTTTTGCTCCAAACAGCGGCGAAAATGAAAAAAGGTGCTTTTGAGGATGGAGTCCGCAGGAAAGTAGAGAGGGCCAAATTGTCTGGGGCATTTGATGGGGTTCCAGGAGGCAGTGAGGACCAGCACCACTTTTCCCCGCTGCCACCTTTGCTGTGGCAGCAAAAGCTGGACGTTTGTCTTTTTTGCTCCAAACAGCGCCGAAAGCGAAAAAAGGTGCTTTTGAGGACAGAGTCCTCAGGAAAGCAGAGAGGGCCAAATTGTGTGGTGCATTTGAAGGCGTTCCAGGAGGCAGTGAGGACCAGCACCGCTTTTCCCCGCTGCCACCTTTGCTGTGGCAGCAAAAGCTGGACGTTTGTCTTTTTTGCTCCGGAGGGCGCCGAAAGCGAAAAAAGGTGCTTTTGAGGATAGAGTCCTCAGGAAAGCAGAGAGGGCCAAATTGTCTGGGGCATTTGATGGGGTTCCAGGAGGCAGTGAGGACCAGCACCACTTTTCCCTGCTGCCACCTTTGCTGTGGCAGCAAAACCTGGACGTTTGTCTTTTCTGCTCCAAACAGCGCCGAAAGCGAAAAAAGGTGCTTTTGAGGATAGAGTCCTCAGGAAAGCAGAGAGGGCCAAATTGTCTGGGGCATTTGATGGGGTTCCAGGAGGCAGTGAGGGCCAGCACCACTTTTCCCCGCTGGCACCTTTGCTGTGGCAGCAAAAGCTGGACGTTTGTCTTTTTTGCTCCAAACAGCGGCGAAAGTGAAAAAATGTGCTTTTGAGGATAGAGTCCTCAGGAAAGCAGAGAGGGCCAAATTGTCTGGGGCATTTGATGGGGTTCCAGGAGGCAGTGAGGACCAGCCCCACTTTTCCCCGCTGCCACCTTTGCTGTGGCAGCAAAAGCTGGACGTTTGTCTTTTTTGCTCCAAGCAGCACCGAAAGCGAAAAAAGGTGCTTTTGAGGATAGAGTCCTCAGGAAAGCAGAGAGGGCCAAATTGTGTGGTGAATTTGAAGGCGTTCCAGGAGGCAGTGAGGACCAGCACCGCTTTTCCCCGCTGCCACCTTTGCTGTGGCAGCAAAACCTGGACGTTTGTCTTTTCTGCTCCAAACAGCGCCGGAAGCGAAAAAAGGTGCTTTTGAGGATAGAGTCCTCAGGAAAGCAGAGAGGGCCAAATTGTCTGGGGCATTTGATGGGGTTCCAGGAGGCAGTGAGGACCAGCACCACTTTTCCCCGCTGGCACCTTTGCTGTGGCAGCAAAAGCTGGACGTTTGTCTTTTTTGCTCCGGAGGGCGCCGAAAGCGAAAAAAGGTGCTTTTGAGGATAGAGTCCTCAGGAAAGCAGAGAGGGCCAAATTGTCTGGGGCATTTGATGGGGTTCCAGGAGGCAGTGAGGACCAGCACCACTTTTCCCCGCTGGCACCTTTGCTATGGCAGCAAAAGCTGAACGTTTGTCTTTTCAGCTCCGGAGGGTTCTGAAAGTGAAAAAAGGTGCTTTTGAGGATAGAGTCCGCAGGAAAGCAGAGAGGGCCAAATTGTCTGGGGCATTTGATGGGGTTCCAGGAGGCAGTGAGGACCAGCACCACTTTTCCCCGCTGCCACCTTTGCTGTGGCAGCAAAATCTGGACGTTTGTCTTTTTTGCTCCAAACAGCGGCGAAAGCGAAAAAAGGTGCTTTTGAGGATGGAGTCCGCAGGAAAGTAGAGAGGGCCAAATTGTGTGGTGCATTTGAAGGGGTTCCAGGAGGCAGTGAGGACCAGCACCACTTTTCCCCGCTGGCACCTTTGCTGTGGCAGCAAAAGCTGGATGTTTGTCTTTTTTGCTCCAAACAGCGGCGAAAGTGAAAAAAGGTGCTTTTGAGGATGGACTCCGCAGGAAAGCAGAGAGGGCCAAATTGTGTGGTGCATTTGAAGGCGTTCCAGGAGGCAGTGAGGACCAGCACCGCTTTTCCCCGCTGCCACCTTTGCTGTGGCAGCAAAAGCTGGACGTTTGTCTTTTTTGCTCCGGAGGGCGCCGAAAGCGAAAAAAGGTGCTTTTGAGGATAGAGTCCTCAGGAAAGCAGAGAGGGCCAAATTGTCTGGGGCATTTGATGGGGTTCCAGGAGGCAGTGAGGACCAGCACCACTTTTCCCTGCTGGCACCTTTGCTGTGGCAGCAAAAGCTGGACGTTTGTCTTTTTTGCTCCAAACAGCGCCGAAAGTGAAAAAAGGTGCTTTTGAGGATAGAGTCCGCAGGAAAGCAGAGAGGGCCAAATTGTCTGGGGCATTTGATGGGGTTCCAGGAGGCAGTGAGGACCAGCACCACTTTTCCCTGCTGCCACCTTTGCTGTGGCAGCAAAACCTGGACGTTTGTCTTTTCTGCTCCAAACAGCGCCGAAAGCGAAAAAAGGTGCTTTTGAGGATAGAGTCCTCAGGAAAGCAGAGAGGGCCAAATTGTCTGGGGCATTTGATGGGGTTCCAGGAGGCAGTGAGGGCCAGCACCACTTTTCCCCGCTGGCACCTTTGCTGTGGCAGCAAAAGCTGGACGTTTGTCTTTTTTGCTCCAAACAGCGGCGAAAATGAAAAAAGGTGCTTTTGAGGATGGAGTCCGCAGGAAAGTAGAGAGGGCCAAATTGTCTGGGGCATTTGATGGGGTTCCAGGAGGCAGTGAGGACCAGCACCACTTTTCCCCGCTGCCACCTTTGCTGTGGCAGCAAAAGCTGGACGTTTGTCTTTTTTGCTCCAAACAGCGCCGAAAGCGAAAAAAGGTGCTTTTGAGGACAGAGTCCTCAGGAAAGCAGAGAGGGCCAAATTGTCTGGGGCATTTGATGGGGTTCCAGGAGGCAGTGAGGACCAGCACCACTTTTCCCCGCTGGCACCTTTGCTATGGCAGCAAAAGCTGAACGTTTGTCTTTTCAGCTCCGGAGGGTTCTGAAAGTGAAAAAAGGTGCTTTTGAGGATAGAGTCCTCAGGAAAGCAGAGAGGGCCAAATTGTCTGGGGCATTTGATGGGGTTCCAGGAGGCAGTGAGGACCAGCACCACTTTTCCCCGCTGGCACCTTTGCTGTGGCAGCAAAAGCTGAACGTTTGTCTTTTCAGCTCCGGAGGGTGCTGAAAGTGAAAAAAGGAGCTTTTGAGGATAGAGTCCTCAGGAAAGCAGAGAGGGCCAAATTGTCTGGGGCATTTGATGGGGTTCCAGGAGGCAGTGAGGACCAGCACCACTTTTCCCCGCTGGCACCTTTGCTGTGGCAGCAAAAGCTGGACGTTTGTCTTTTTTGCTCCAAACAGCGCCGAAAGTGAAAAAAGGTGCTTTTGAGGATAGAGTCCGCAGGAAAGCAGAGAGGGCCAAATTGTCTGGGGCATTTGATGGGGTTCCAGGAGGCAGTGAGGACCAGCACCACTTTTCCCAGCTGGCACCTTTGCTGTGGCAGCAAAAGCTGGACGTTTGTCTTTTTTGCTCCAAGCAGCACCGAAAGCGAAAAAAGGTGCTTTTAAGGATAGAGTCCTCAGGAAAGCAGAGAGGGCCAAATTGTGTGGTGAATTTGAAGGCGTTCCAGGAGGCAGTGAGGACCAGCACCGCTTTTCCCCGCTGCCACCTTTGCTGTGGCAGCAAAACCTGGACGTTTTTCTTTTCTGCTCCAAACAGCGCCGAAAGCGAAAAAAGGTGCTTTTGAGGATAGAGTCCGCAGGAAAGCAGAGAGGGCCAAATTGTCTGGGGCATTTGATGGGGTTCCAGGAGGCAGTGAGGACCAGCACCACTTTTCCCCGCTGGCACCTTTGCTGTGGCAGCAAAAGCTGGACGTTTGTCTTTTTTGCTCCAAACAGCGGCGAAAGCGAAAAAAGGTGCTTTTGAGGATAGAGTCCTCAGGAAAGCAGAGAGGGCCAAATTGTCTGGGGCATTTGATGGGGTTCCAGGAGGCAGTGAGGACCAGCACCACTTTTCCCCGCTGCCACCTTTGCTGTGGCAGCAAAAGCTGGACGTTTGTCTTTTTTGCTCCAAACAGCGGCGAAAGCGAAAAAAGGTGCTTTTGAGGATAGAGTCCTCAGGAAAGCAGAGAGGGCCAAATTGTCTGGGGCATTTGATGGGGTTCCAGGAGGCAGTGAGGACCAGCACCACTTTTCCCCGCTGGCACCTTTGCTATGGCAGCAAAAGCTGAACGTTTGTCTTTTCAGCTCCGGAGGGTTCTGAAAGTGAAAAAAGGTGCTTTTGAGGATAGAGTCCTCAGGAAAGCAGAGAGGGCCAAATTGTCTGGGGCATTTGATGGGGTTCCAGGAGGCAGTGAGGACCAGCACCACTTTTCCCCGCTGGCACCTTTGCTGTGGCAGCAAAAGCTGAACGTTTGTCTTTTCAGCTCCGGAGGGTGCTGAAAGTGAAAAAAGGTGCTTTTGAGGATAGAGTCCTCAGGAAAGCAGAGAGGGCCAAATTGTCTGGGGCATTTGATGGGGTTCCAGGAGGCAGTGAGGACCAGCACCACTTTTCCCCGCTGGCACCTTTGCTGTGGCAGCAAAAGCTGGACGTTTGTCTTTTTTGCTCCAAACAGCGCCGAAAGTGAAAAAAGGTGCTTTTGAGGATAGAGTCCTCAGGAAAGCAGAGAGGGCCAAATTGTGTGGTGAATTTGAAGGCGTTCCAGGAGGCAGTGAGGACCAGCACCGCTTTTCCCCGCTGGCACCTTTGCTGTGGCAGCAAAGGCTGGACGTTTGTCTTTTTTGCTCCAAATAGCGCCGAAAGTGAAAAAAGGTGCTTTTGAGAATAGAGTCCGCAGGAAAGCAGAGAGGGCCAAATTGTCTGGGGCATTTGATGGGGTTCCAGGAGGCAGTGAGGACCAGCACCACTTTTCCCCGCTGGCACCTTTGCTGTGGCAGCAAAAGCTGGACGTTTGTCTTTTTTGCTCCAAACAGCGGCGAAAGCGAAAAAAGGTGCTTTTGAGGATGGAGTCCGCAGGAAAGTAGAGAGGGCCAAATTGTGTGGTGCATTTGAAGGGGTTCCAGGAGGCAGTGAGGACCAGCACCACTTTTCCCCGCTGGCACCTTTGCTGTGGCAGCAAAATCTGGACGTTTGTTTTTTTTTGCTCCAAACAGCGGCGAAAGCGAAAAAAGGTGCTTTTGAGGATGGACTCCGCAGGAAAGCAGAGAGGGCCAAATTGTGTGGTGCATTTGAAGGCGTTCCAGGAGGCAGTGAGGACCAGCACCGCTTTTCCCCGCTGCCACCTTTGCTGTGGCAGCAAAAGCTGGACGTTTTTCTTTTCTGCTCCAAACAGCGCCGAAAGCGAAAAAAGGTGCTTTTGAGGATAGAGTCCGCAGGAAAGCAGAGAGGGCCAAATTGTCTGGGGCATTTGATGGGGTTCCAGGAGGCAGTGAGGACCAGCACCACTTTTCCCCGCTGGCACCTTTGCTGTGTCAGCAAAAGCTGGACGTTTGTCTTTTTTGCTCCGGAGGGCACCGAAAGTGAAAAAAGGTGCTTTTGAGGATAGAGTCCTCAGGAAAGCAGAGAGGGCCAAATTGTCTGGGGCATTTGATGGGGTTCCAGGAGGCAGTGAGGACCAGCACCACTTTTCCCCGCTGCCACCTTTGCTGTGGCAGCAAAGGCTGGACGTTTGTCTTTTTTGCTCCAAACAGTGCCGAAATTGAAAAAAGGTGCTTTTGAGGATAGAGTCCGCAGGAAAGCAGAGAGGGCCAAATTGTGTGGTGCATTTGATGGGGTTCCAGGAGGCAGTGAGGACCAGCACCACTTTTCCCCGCTGGCACCTTTGCTGTGGCAGCAAAAGCTGGACGTTTGTCTTTTTTGCTCCCAACAGCGGCGAAAGCGAAAAAAGGTGCTTTTGAGGATGGAGTCCGCAGGAAAGTAGAGAGGGCCAAATTGTCTGGGGCATTTGAAGGGGTTCCAGGAGGCAGTGAGGACCAGCACCACTTTTCCCCGCTGCCACCTTTGCTGTGGCAGCAAAATCTGGACGTTTGTCTTTTTTGCTCCAAACAGCGCCGAAAGTGAAAAAAGGTGCTTTTGAGGATGGAGTCCGCAGGAAAGCAGAGAGGGCCAAATTGTGTGGTGCATTTGAAGGCGTTCCAGGAGTCAGTGAGGACCAGCACCGCTTTTCCCCGCTGCCACCTTTGCTGTGGCAGCAAAAGATGGACGTTTGTCTTTTTTGCTCCAAACAGCGCCGAAAATGAAAAAAGGTGCTTTTGAGGATGGAGTCCGCAGGAAAGTAGAGAGGGCCAAATTGTCTGGGGCATTTGATGGGGTTCCAGGAGGCAGTGAGGACCAGCACCACTTTTCCCCGCTGCCACCTTTGCTGTGGCAGCAAAAGCTGGACGTTTGTCTTTTTTGCTCCAAACAGCGGCGAAAGCGAAAAAAGGTGCTTTTGAGGATAGAGTCCTCAGGAAAGCAGAGAGGGCCAAATTGTCTGGGGCATTTGATGGGGTTCCAGGAGGCAGTGAGGACCAGCACCACTTTTCCCCGCTGGCACCTTTGCTATGGCAGCAAAAGCTGAACGTTTGTCTTTTCAGCTCCGGAGGGTTCTGAAAGTGAAAAAAGGTGCTTTTGAGGATAGAGTCCTCAGGAAAGCAGAGAGGGCCAAATTGTCTGGGGCATTTGATGGGGTTCCAGGAGGCAGTGAGGACCAGCACCACTTTTCCCCGCTGGCACCTTTGCTGTGGCAGCAAAAGCTGAACGTTTGTCTTTTCAGCTCCGGAGGGTGCTGAAAGTGAAAAAAGGTGCTTTTGAGGATAGAGTCCTCAGGAAAGCAGAGAGGGCCAAATTGTCTGGGGCATTTGATGGGGTTCCAGGAGGCAGTGAGGACCAGCACCACTTTTCCCCGCTGGCACCTTTGCTGTGGCAGCAAAGGCTGGACGTTTGTCTTTTTTGCTCCAAATAGCGCCGAAAGTGAAAAAAGGTGCTTTTGAGAATAGAGTCCGCAGGAAAGCAGAGAGGGCCAAATTGTCTGGGGCATTTGATGGGGTTCCAGGAGGCAGTGAGGACCAGCACCACTTTTCCCCGCTGGCACCTTTGCTGTGGCAGCAAAAGCTGGACGTTTGTCTTTTTTGCTCCAAACAGCGGCGAAAGCGAAAAAAGGTGCTTTTGAGGATGGAGTCCGCAGGAAAGTAGAGAGGGCCAAATTGTGTGGTGCATTTGAAGGGGTTCCAGGAGGCAGTGAGGACCAGCACCACTTTTCCCCACTGCCACCTTTGCTGTGGCAGCAAAATCTGGACGTTTGTTTTTTTTTGCTCCAAACAGCGGCGAAAGTGAAAAAAGGTGCTTTTGAGGATGGACTCCGCAGGAAAGCAGAGAGGGCCAAATTGTGTGGTGCATTTGAAGGCGTTCCAGGAGGCAGTGAGGACCAGCACCGCTTTTCCCCGCTGCCACCTTTGCTGTGGCAGCAAAAGCTGGACGTTTGTCTTTTTTGCTCCGGAGGGCGCCGAAAGCGAAAAAAGGTGCTTTTGAGGATAGAGTCCTCAGGAAAGCAGAGAGGGCCAAATTGTCTGGGGCATTTGATGGGGTTCCAGGAGGCAGTGAGGACCAGCACCACTTTTCCCCGCTGCCACCTTTGCTGTGGCAGCAAAAGCTGGACGTTTGTCTTTTTTGCTCGAAACAGCGCCGAAAGTGAAAAAAGGTGCTTTTGAGGATAGAGTCCTCAGGAAAGCAGAGAGGGCCAAATTGTCTGGGGCATTTGATGGGGTTCCAGGAGGCAGTGAGGACCAGCACCACTTTTCCCCGCTGGCACCTTTGCTGTGGCAGCAAAAGCTGGACGTTTGTCTTTTTTGCTCCAAACAGCGCCGAAAATGAAAAAAGGTGCTTTTGAGGATGGAGTCCGCAGGAAAGCAGAGAGGGCCAAATTGTCTGGGGCATTTGATGGGGTTCCAGGAGGCAGTGAGGACCAGCACCACTTTTCCCCGCTGGCACCTTTGCTGTGGCAGCAAAAGCTGGACGTTTGTCTTTTTTGCTCCAAACAGCACCGAAAGTGAAAAAAGGTGCTTTTGAGGATAGAGTCCTCAGGAAAGCAGAGAGGGCCAAATTGTCTGGGGCATTTGATGGGGTTCCAGGAGGCAGTGAGGACCAGCACCACTTTTCCCCGCTGGCACCTTTGCTGTGGCAGCAAAAGCTGGACGTTTGTCTTTTTTGCTCCAAGCAGCACCGAAAGCGAAAAAAGGTGCTTTTGAGGATAGAGTCCTCAGGAAAGCAGAGAGGGCCAAATTGTGTGGTGAATTTGAAGGCGTTCCAGGAGGCAGTGAGGACCAGCACCGCTTTTCCCCGCTGCCACCTTTGCTGTGGCAGCAAAACCTGGACGTTTGTCTTTTCTGCTCCAAACAGCGCCGAAAGCGAAAAAAGGTGCTTTTGAGGATAGAGTCCTCAGGAAAGCAGAGAGGGCCAAATTGTGTGGTGCATTTGAAGGCGTTCCAGGAGGCAGTGAGGACCAGCACCGCTTTTCCCCGCTGCCACCTTTGCTGTGGCAGCAAAAGCTGGACGTTTGTCTTTTTTGCTCCGGAGGGCGCCGAAAGCGAAAAAAGGTGCTTTTGAGGATAGAGTCCTCAGGAAAGCAGAGAGGGCCAAATTGTCTGGGGCATTTGATGGGGTTCCAGGAGGCAGTGAGGACCAGCACCACTTTTCCCCGCTGGCACCTTTGCTGTGGCAGCAAAAGCTGGACGTTTGTCTTTTTTGCTCCAAACAGCGGCGAAAGTGAAAAAAGGTGCTTTTGAGGATGGACTCCGCAGGAAAGCAGAGAGGGCCAAATTGTGTGGTGCATTTGAAGGCGTTCCAGGAGGCAGTGAGGACCAGCACCGCTTTTCCCCGCTGCCACCTTTGCTGTGGCAGCAAAAGCTGGACGTTTGTCTTTTTTGCTCCGGAGGGCGCCGAAAGCGAAAAAAGGTGCTTTTGAGGATAGAGTCCTCAGGAAAGCAGAGAGGGCCAAATTGTCTGGGGCATTTGATGGGGTTCCAGGAGGCAGTGAGGACCAGCACCACTTTTCCCTGCTGGCACCTTTGCTGTGGCAGCAAAAGCTGGACGTTTATCTTTTTTGCTCCAAACAGCGCCGAAAGTGAAAAAAGGTGCTTTTGAGGATAGAGTCCGCAGGAAAGCAGAGAGGGCCAAATTGTCTGGGGCATTTGATGGGGTTCCAGGAGGCAGTGAGGACCAGCACCACTTTTCCCTGCTGCCACCTTTGCTGTGGCAGCAAAACCTGGACGTTTGTCTTTTCTGCTCCAAACAGCGCCGAAAGCGAAAAAAGGTGCTTTTGAGGATAGAGTCCTCAGGAAAGCAGAGAGGGCCAAATTGTCTGGGGCATTTGATGGGGTTCCAGGAGGCAGTGAGGGCCAGCACCACTTTTCCCCGCTGGCACCTTTGCTATGGCAGCAAAAGCTGAACGTTTGTCTTTTCAGCTCCGGAGGGTTCTGAAAGTGAAAAAAGGTGCTTTTGAGGATAGAGTCCTCAGGAAAGCAGAGAGGGCCAAATTGTCTGGGGCATTTGATGGGGTTCCAGGAGGCAGTGAGGACCAGCACCACTTTTCCCCGCTGGCACCTTTGCTGTGGCAGCAAAAGCTGAACGTTTGTCTTTTCAGCTCCGGAGGGTGCTGAAAGTGAAAAAAGGAGCTTTTGAGGATAGAGTCCTCAGGAAAGCAGAGAGGGCCAAATTGTCTGGGGCATTTGATGGGGTTCCAGGAGGCAGTGAGGACCAGCACCACTTTTCCCCGCTGGCACCTTTGCTGTGGCAGCAAAAGCTGGACGTTTGTCTTTTTTGCTCCAAACAGCGCCGAAAGTGAAAAAAGGTGCTTTTGAGGATAGAGTCCGCAGGAAAGCAGAGAGGGCCAAATTGTCTGGGGCATTTGATGGGGTTCCAGGAGGCAGTGAGGACCAGCACCACTTTTCCCCGCTGGCACCTTTGCTGTGGCAGCAAAAGCTGGACGTTTGTCTTTTTTGCTCCAAGCAGCACCGAAAGCGAAAAAAGGTGCTTTTGAGGATAGATTCCTCAGGAAAGCAGAGAGGGCCAAATTGTGTGGTGAATTTGAAGGCGTTCCAGGAGGCAGTGAGGACCAGCACCACTTTTCCCCGCTGCCACCTTTGCTGTGGCAGCAAAACCTGGACGTTTTTCTTTTCTGCTCCAAACAGCGCCGAAAGCGAAAAAAGGTGCTTTTGAGGATAGAGTCCGCAGGAAAGCAGAGAGGGCCAAATTGTCTGGGGCATTTGATGGGGTTCCAGGAGGCAGTGAGGACCAGCACCACTTTTCCCCGCTGGCACCTTTGCTGTGGCAGCAAAAGCTGGACGTTTGTCTTTTTTGCTCCGGAGGGCACCGAAAGTGAAAAAAGGTGCTTTTGAGGATAGAGTCCTCAGGAAAGCAGAGAGGGCCAAATTGTCTGGGGCATTTGATGGGGTTCCAGGAGGCAGTGAGGACCAGCACCACTTTTCCCCGCTGGCACCTTTGCTGTGGCAGCAAAGGCTGGACGTTTGTCTTTTTTGCTCCAAACAGTGCCGCAATTGAAAAAAGGTGCTTTTGAGGATAGAGTCCGCAGGAAAGCAGAGAGGGCCAAATTGTGTGGTGCATTTGATGGGGTTCCAGGAGGCAGTGAGGACCAGCACCACTTTTCCCCGCTGGCACCTTTGCTGTGGCAGCAAAAGCTGGACGTTTGTCTTTTTTGCTCCAAACAGCGGCGAAAGCGAAAAAAGGTGCTTTTGAGGATGGAGTCCGCAGGAAAGTAGAGAGGGCCAAATTGTCTGGGGCATTTGAAGGGGTTCCAGGAGGCAGTGAGGACCAGCACCACTTTTCCCCGCTGCCACCTTTGCTGTGGCAGCAAAATCTGGACGTTTGTCTTTTTTGCTCCAAACAGCGCCGAAAGTGAAAAAAGGTGCTTTTGAGGATGGAGTCCGCAGGAAAGCAGAGAGGGCCAAATTGTGTGGTGCATTTGAAGGCGTTCCAGGAGTCAGTGAGGACCAGCACCGCTTTTCCCCGCTGCCACCTTTGCTGTGGCAGCAAAAGATGGACGTTTGTCTTTTTTGCTCCAAACAGCGCCGAAAATGAAAAAAGGTGCTTTTGAGGATGGAGTCCGCAGGAAAGTAGAGAGGGCCAAATTGTCTGGGGCATTTGATGGGGTTCCAGGAGGCAGTGAGGACCAGCACCACTTTTCCCCGCTGCCACCTTTGCTGTGGCAGCAAAAGCTGGACGTTTGTCTTTTTTGCTCCAAACAGCGCCGAAAGCGAAAAAAGGTGCTTTTGAGGATAGAGTCCGCAGGAAAGCAGAGAGGGCCAAATTGTCTGGGGCATTTGATGGGGTTCCAGGAGGCAGTGAGGACCAGCACCACTTTTCCCCGCTGGCACCTTTGCTATGGCAGCAAAAGCTGAACGTTTGTCTTTTCAGCTCCGGAGGGTTCTGAAAGTGAAAAAAGGTGCTTTTGAGGATAGAGTCCTCAGGAAAGCAGAGAGGGCCAAATTGTCTGGGGCATTTGATGGGGTTCCAGGAGGCAGTGAGGACCAGCACCACTTTTCCCCGCTGGCACCTTTGCTGTGGCAGCAAAAGCTGAACGTTTGTCTTTTCAGCTCCGGAGGGTGCTGAAAGTGAAAAAAGGTGCTTTTGAGGATAGAGTCCTCAGGAAAGCAGAGAGGGCCAAATTGTCTGGGGCATTTGATGGGGTTCCAGGAGGCAGTGAGGACCAGCACCACTTTTCCCCGCTGGCACCTTTGCTGTGGCAGCAAAAGCTGGACGTTTGTCTTTTTTGCTCCAAACAGCGCCGAAAGTGAAAAAAGGTGCTTTTGAGGATAGAGTCCTCAGGAAAGCAGAGAGGGCCAAATTGTGTGGTGAATTTGAAGGCGTTCCAGGAGGCAGTGAGGACCAGCACCGCTTTTCCCCGCTGCCACCTTTGCTGTGGCAGCAAAACCTGGACGTTTGTCTTTTCTGCTCCAAACAGCGCCGAAAGCGAAAAAAGGTGCTTTTGAGGATAGAGTCCTCAGGAAAGCAGAGAGGGCCAAATTGTCTGGGGCATTTGATGGGGTTCCAGGAGGCAGTGAGGACCAGCACCACTTTTCCCCGCTGGCACCTTTGCTGTGGCAGCAAAGGCTGGACGTTTGTCTTTTTTGCTCCAAATAGCGCCGAAAGTGAAAAAAGGTGCTTTTGAGAATAGAGTCCGCAGGAAAGCAGAGAGGGCCAAATTGTGTGGTGCATTTGATGGGGTTCCAGGAGGCAGTGAGGACCAGCACCACTTTTCCCCGCTGGCACCTTTGCTGTGGCAGCAAAAGCTGGACGTTTGTCTTTTTTGCTCCAAACAGCGGCGAAAGCGAAAAAAGGTGCTTTTGAGGATGGAGTCCGCAGGAAAGTAGAGAGGGCCAAATTGTGTGGTGCATTTGAAGGGGTTCCAGGAGGCAGTGAGGACCAGCACCACTTTTCCCCGCTGCCACCTTTGCTGTGGCAGCAAAATCTGGACGTTTGTTTTTTTTTGCTCCAAACAGCGGCGAAAGTGAAAAAAGGTGCTTTTGAGGATGGACTCCGCAGGAAAGCAGAGAGGGCCAAATTGTGTGGTGCATTTGAAGGCGTTCCAGGAGGCAGTGAGGACCAGCACCGCTTTTCCCCGCTGCCACCTTTGCTGTGGCAGCAAAAGCTGGACGTTTGTCTTTTTTGCTCCGGAGGGCGCCGAAAGCGAAAAAAGGTGCTTTTGAGGATAGAGTCCTCAGGAAAGCAGAGAGGGCCAAATTGTCTGGGGCATTTGATGGGGTTCCAGGAGGCAGTGAGGACCAGCACCACTTTTCCCCGCTGCCACCTTTGCTGTGGCAGCAAAAGCTGGACGTTTGTCTTTTTTGCTCGAAACAGCGCCGAAAGTGAAAAAAGGTGCTTTTGAGGATAGAGTCCTCAGGAAAGCAGAGAGGGCCAAATTGTCTGGGGCATTTGATGGGGTTCCAGGAGGCAGTGAGGACCAGCACCACTTTTCCCCGCTGGCACCTTTGCTGTGGCAGCAAAAGCTGGACGTTTGTCTTTTTTGCTCCAAACAGCGCCGAAAATGAAAAAAGGTGCTTTTGAGGATGGAGTCCGCAGGAAAGCAGAGAGGGCCAAATTGTCTGGGGCATTTGATGGGGTTCCAGGAGGCAGTGAGGACCAGCACCACTTTTCCCCGCTGGCACCTTTGCTGTGGCAGCAAAAGCTGGACGTTTGTCTTTTTTGCTCCAAACAGCACCGAAAGTGAAAAAAGGTGCTTTTGAGGATAGAGTCCTCAGGAAAGCAGAGAGGGCCAAATTGTCTGGGGCATTTGATGGGGTTCCAGGAGGCAGTGAGGACCAGCACCACTTTTCCCCGCTGGCACCTTTGCTGTGGCAGCAAAAGCTGGACGTTTGTCTTTTTTGCTCCAAGCAGCACCGAAAGCGAAAAAAGGTGCTTTTGAGGATAGAGTCCTCAGGAAAGCAGAGAGGGCCAAATTGTGTGGTGAATTTGAAGGCGTTCCAGGAGGCAGTGAGGACCAGCACCGCTTTTCCCCGCTGCCACCTTTGCTGTGGCAGCAAAACCTGGACGTTTGTCTTTTCTGCTCCAAACAGCGCCGAAAGCGAAAAAAGGTGCTTTTGAGGATAGAGTCCTCAGGAAAGCAGAGAGGGCCAAATTGTGTGGTGCATTTGAAGGCGTTCCAGGAGGCAGTGAGGACCAGCACCGCTTTTCCCCGCTGCCACCTTTGCTGTGGCAGCAAAAGCTGGACGTTTGTCTTTTTTGCTCCGGAGGGCGCCGAAAGCGAAAAAAGGTGCTTTTGAGGATAGAGTCCTCAGGAAAGCAGAGAGGGCCAAATTGTCTGGGGCATTTGATGGGGTTCCAGGAGGCAGTGAGGACCAGCACCACTTTTCCCCGCTGGCACCTTTGCTGTGGCAGCAAAAGCTGGACGTTTGTCTTTTTTGCTCCAAACAGCGCCGAAAGTGAAAAAAGGTGCTTTTGAGGATAGAGTCCTCAGGAAAGCAGAGAGGGCCAAATTGTCTGGGGCATTTGATGGGGTTCCAGGAGGCAGTGAGGACCAGCACCACTTTTCCCCGCTTCCACCTTTGCTGTGGCAGCAAAAGCTGGACGTTTGTCTTTTTTGCTCCAAACATCGCCGAAAGCGAAAAAAGGTGCTTTTGAGGACAGAGTCCTCAGGAAAGCAGAGAGGGCCAAATTGTCTGGGGCATTTGATGGGGTTCCAGGAGGCAGTGAGGACCAGCACCACTTTTCCCCGCTGGCACCTTTGCTATGGCAGCAAAAGCTGAACGTTTGTCTTTTCAGCTCCGGAGGGTTCTGAAAGTGAAAAAAGGTGCTTTTGAGGATAGAGTCCTCAGGAAAGCAGAGAGGGCCAAATTGTCTGGGGCATTTGATGGGGTTCCAGGAGGCAGTGAGGACCAGCACCACTTTTCCCCGCTGGCACCTTTGCTGTGGCAGCAAAAGCTGAACGTTTGTCTTTTCAGCTCCGGAGGGTGCTGAAAGTGAAAAAAGGAGCTTTTGAGGATAGAGTCCTCAGGAAAGCAGAGAGGGCCAAATTGTCTGGGGCATTTGATGGGGTTCCAGGAGGCAGTGAGGACCAGCACCACTTTTCCCCGCTGGCACCTTTGCTGTGGCAGCAAAAGCTGGACGTTTGTCTTTTTTGCTCCAAACAGCGCCGAAAGTGAAAAAAGGTGCTTTTGAGGATAGAGTCCGCAGGAAAGCAGAGAGGGCCAAATTGTCTGGGGCATTTGATGGGGTTCCAGGAGGCAGTGAGGACCAGCACCACTTTTCCCCGCTGGCACCTTTGCTGTGGCAGCAAAAGCTGGACGTTTGTCTTTTTTGCTCCAAGCAGCACCGAAAGCGAAAAAAGGTGCTTTTGAGGATAGAGTCCTCAGGAAAGCAGAGAGGGCCAAATTGTGTGGTGAATTTGAAGGCGTTCCAGGAGGCAGTGAGGACCAGCACCACTTTTCCCCGCTGCCACCTTTGCTGTGGCAGCAAAACCTGGACGTTTTTCTTTTCTGCTCCAAACAGCGCCGAAAGCGAAAAAAGGTGCTTTTGAGGATAGAGTCCGCAGGAAAGCAGAGAGGGCCAAATTGTCTGGGGCATTTGATGGGGTTCCAGGAGGCAGTGAGGACCAGCACCACTTTTCCCCGCTGGCACCTTTGCTGTGGCAGCAAAAGCTGAACGTTTGTCTTTTCAGCTCCGGAGGGTGCTGAAAGTGAAAAAAGGAGCTTTTGAGGATAGAGTCCTCAGGAAAGCAGAGAGGGCCAAATTGTCTGGGGCATTTGATGGGGTTCCAGGAGGCAGTGAGGACCAGCACCACTTTTCCCCGCTGGCACCTTTGCTGTGGCAGCAAAAGCTGGACGTTTGTCTTTTTTGCTCCAAACAGCGCCGAAAGTGAAAAAAGGTGCTTTTGAGGATAGAGTCCGCAGGAAAGCAGAGAGGGCCAAATTGTCTGGGGCATTTGATGGGGTTCCAGGAGGCAGTGAGGACCAGCACCACTTTTCCCCGCTGGCACCTTTGCTGTGGCAGCAAAAGCTGGACGTTTGTCTTTTTTGCTCCAAGCAGCACCGAAAGCGAAAAAAGGTGCTTTTGAGGATAGAGTCCTCAGGAAAGCAGAGAGGGCCAAATTGTGTGGTGAATTTGAAGGCGTTCCAGGAGGCAGTGAGGACCAGCACCACTTTTCCCCGCTGCCACCTTTGCTGTGGCAGCAAAACCTGGACGTTTTTCTTTTCTGCTCCAAACAGCGCCGAAAGCGAAAAAAGGTGCTTTTGAGGATAGAGTCCGCAGGAAAGCAGAGAGGGCCAAATTGTCTGGGGCATTTGATGGGGTTCCAGGAGGCAGTGAGGACCAGCACCACTTTTCCCCGCTGGCACCTTTGCTGTGGCAGCAAAAGCTGGACGTTTGTCTTTTTTGCTCCGGAGGGCACCGAAAGTGAAAAAAGGTGCTTTTGAGGATAGAGTCCTCAGGAAAGCAGAGAGGGCCAAATTGTCTGGGGCATTTGATGGGGTTCCAGGAGGCAGTGAGGACCAGCACCACTTTTCCCCGCTGGCACCTTTGCTGTGGCAGCAAAGGCTGGACGTTTGTCTTTTTTGCTCCAAACAGTGCCGAAATTGAAAAAAGGTGCTTTTGAGGATGGAGTCCGCAGGAAAGCAGAGAGGGCCAAATTGTGTGGTGCATTTGATGGGGTTCCAGGAGGCAGTGAGGACCAGCACCACTTTTCCCCGCTGGCACCTTTGCTGTGGCAGCAAAAGCTGGACGTTTGTCTTTTTTGCTCCAAACAGCGCCGAAAATGAAAAAAGGTGCTTTTGAGGATGGAGTCCGCAGGAAAGTAGAGAGGGCCAAATTGTCTGGGGCATTTGATGGGGTTCCAGGAGGCAGTGAGGACCAGCACCACTTTTCCCCGCTGGCACCTTTGCTATGGCAGCAAAAGCTGAACGTTTGTCTTTTCAGCTCCGGAGGGTTCTGAAAGTGAAAAAAGGTGCTTTTGAGGATAGAGTCCTCAGGAAAGCAGAGAGGGCCAAATTGTCTGGGGCATTTGATGGGGTTCCAGGAGGCAGTGAGGACCAGCACCACTTTTCCCCGCTGGCACCTTTGCTGTGGCAGCAAAAGCTGAACGTTTGTCTTTTCAGCTCCGGAGGGTGCTGAAAGTGAAAAAAGGTGCTTTTGAGGATAGAGTCCTCAGGAAAGCAGAGAGGGCCAAATTGTCTGGGGCATTTGATGGGGTTCCAGGAGGCAGTGAGGACCAGCACCACTTTTCCCCGCTGGCACCTTTGCTGTGGCAGCAAAAGCTGGACGTTTGTCTTTTTTGCTCCAAACAGCGCCGAAAGTGAAAAAAGGTGCTTTTGAGGATAGAGTCCTCAGGAAAGCAGAGAGGGCCAAATTGTGTGGTGAATTTGAAGGCGTTCCAGGAGGCAGTGAGGACCAGCACCGCTTTTCCCCGCTGCCACCTTTGCTGTGGCAGCAAAACCTGGACGTTTGTCTTTTCTGCTCCAAACAGCGCCGAAAGCGAAAAAAGGTGCTTTTGAGGATAGAGTCCTCAGGAAAGCAGAGAGGGCCAAATTGTCTGGGGCATTTGATGGGGTTCCAGGAGGCAGTGAGGACCAGCACCACTTTTCCCCGCTGGCACCTTTGCTGTGGCAGCAAAGGCTGGACGTTTGTCTTTTTTGCTCCAAATAGCGCCGAAAGTGAAAAAAGGTGCTTTTGAGAATAGAGTCCGCAGGAAAGCAGAGAGGGCCAAATTGTGTGGTGCATTTGATGGGGTTCCAGGAGGCAGTGAGGACCAGCACCACTTTTCCCCGCTGGCACCTTTGCTGTGGCAGCAAAAGCTGGACGTTTGTCTTTTTTGCTCCAAACAGCGGCGAAAGCGAAAAAAGGTGCTTTTGAGGATGGAGTCCGCAGGAAAGTAGAGAGGGCCAAATTGTGTGGTGCATTTGAAGGGGTTCCAGGAGGCAGTGAGGACCAGCACCACTTTTCCCCGCTGCCACCTTTGCTGTGGCAGCAAAATCTGGACGTTTGTTTTTTTTTGCTCCAAACAGCGGCGAAAGTGAAAAAAGGTGCTTTTGAGGATGGACTCCGCAGGAAAGCAGAGAGGGCCAAATTGTGTGGTGCATTTGAAGGCGTTCCAGGAGGCAGTGAGGACCAGCACCGCTTTTCCCCGCTGCCACCTTTGCTGTGGCAGCAAAAGCTGGACGTTTGTCTTTTTTGCTCCGGAGGGCGCCGAAAGCGAAAAAAGGTGCTTTTGAGGATAGAGTCCTCAGGAAAGCAGAGAGGGCCAAATTGTCTGGGGCATTTGATGGGGTTCCAGGAGGCAGTGAGGACCAGCACCACTTTTCCCCGCTGCCACCTTTGCTGTGGCAGCAAAAGCTGGACGTTTGTCTTTTTTGCTCGAAACAGCGCCGAAAGTGAAAAAAGGTGCTTTTGAGGATAGAGTCCTCAGGAAAGCAGAGAGGGCCAAATTGTCTGGGGCATTTGATGGGGTTCCAGGAGGCAGTGAGGACCAGCACCACTTTTCCCCGCTGGCACCTTTGCTGTGGCAGCAAAAGCTGGACGTTTGTCTTTTTTGCTCCAAACAGCGCCGAAAATGAAAAAAGGTGCTTTTGAGGATGGAGTCCGCAGGAAAGCAGAGAGGGCCAAATTGTCTGGGGCATTTGATGGGGTTCCAGGAGGCAGTGAGGACCAGCACCACTTTTCCCCGCTGGCACCTTTGCTGTGGCAGCAAAAGCTGGACGTTTGTCTTTTTTGCTCCAAACAGCACCGAAAGTGAAAAAAGGTGCTTTTGAGGATAGAGTCCTCAGGAAAGCAGAGAGGGCCAAATTGTCTGGGGCATTTGATGGGGTTCCAGGAGGCAGTGAGGACCAGCACCACTTTTCCCCGCTGGCACCTTTGCTGTGGCAGCAAAAGCTGGACGTTTGTCTTTTTTGCTCCAAGCAGCACCGAAAGCGAAAAAAGGTGCTTTTGAGGATAGAGTCCTCAGGAAAGCAGAGAGGGCCAAATTGTGTGGTGAATTTGAAGGCGTTCCAGGAGGCAGTGAGGACCAGCACCGCTTTTCCCCGCTGCCACCTTTGCTGTGGCAGCAAAACCTGGACGTTTGTCTTTTCTGCTCCAAACAGCGCCGAAAGCGAAAAAAGGTGCTTTTGAGGATAGAGTCCTCAGGAAAGCAGAGAGGGCCAAATTGTGTGGTGCATTTGAAGGCGTTCCAGGAGGCAGTGAGGACCAGCACCGCTTTTCCCCGCTGCCACCTTTGCTGTGGCAGCAAAAGCTGGACGTTTGTCTTTTTTGCTCCGGAGGGCGCCGAAAGCGAAAAAAGGTGCTTTTGAGGATAGAGTCCTCAGGAAAGCAGAGAGGGCCAAATTGTCTGGGGCATTTGATGGGGTTCCAGGAGGCAGTGAGGACCAGCACCACTTTTCCCCGCTGGCACCTTTGCTGTGGCAGCAAAAGCTGGACGTTTGTCTTTTTTGCTCCAAACAGCGCCGAAAGTGAAAAAAGGTGCTTTTGAGGATAGAGTCCTCAGGAAAGCAGAGAGGGCCAAATTGTCTGGGGCATTTGATGGGGTTCCAGGAGGCAGTGAGGACCAGCACCACTTTTCCCCGCTGGCACCTTTGCTTTGGCAGCAAAAGCTGGACGTTTGTCTTTTTTGCTCCAAACAGCGCCGAAAGCGAAAAAAGGTGCTTTTGAGGATAGAGTCCTCAGGAAAGCAGAGAGGGCCAAATTGTCTGGGGCATTTGATGGGGTTCCAGGAGGCAGTGAGGACCAGCACCACTTTTCCCCGCTGCCACCTTTGCTGTGGCAGCAAAAGCTGGACGTTTGTCTTTTTTGCTCCAAACAGCGCCGAAAATGAAAAAAGGTGCTTTTGAGGATGGAGTCCGCAGGAAAGTAGAGAGGGCCAAATTGTGTGGGGGATTTGATGGGGTTCCAGGAGGCAGTGAGGACCAGCACCACTTTTCCCCGCTGCCACCTTTGCTGTGGCAGCAAAAGCTGGACGTTTGTCTTTTTTGCTCCAAACAGCGCCGAAAGCGAAAAAAGGTGCTTTTGAGGATAGAGTCCTCAGGAAAGCAGAGAGGGCCAAATTGTCTGGGGCATTTGATGGGGTTCCAGGAGGCAGTGAGGACCAGCACCACTTTTCCCCGCTGGCACCTTTGCTGTGGCAGCAAAAGCTGAACGTTTGTCTTTTCAGTTCCGGAGGGTGCTGAAAGTGAAAAAAGGAGCTTTTGAGGATAGAGTCCTCAGGAAAGCAGAGAGGGCCAAATTGTCTGGGGCATTTGATGGGGTTCCAGGAGGCAGTGAGGACCAGCACCACTTTTCCCCGCTGGCACCTTTGCTGTGGCAGCAAAAGCTGGACGTTTGTCTTTTTTGCTCCAAACAGCGCCGAAAGTGAAAAAAGGTGCTTTTGAGGATAGAGTCCGCAGGAAAGCAGAGAGGGCCAAATTGTCTGGGGCATTTGATGGGGTTCCAGGAGGCAGTGAGGACCAGCACCACTTTTCCCCGCTGGCACCTTTGCTGTGGCTGCAAAAGCTGGACGTTTGTCTTTTTTGCTCCGGAGGGCACCGAAAGCGAAAAAAGGTGCTTTTGAGGATAGAGTCCTCAGGAAAGCAGAGAGGGCCAAATTGTCTGGGGCATTTGATGGGGTTCCAGGAGCCAGTGAGGACCAGCACCACTTTTCCCCGCTGGCACCTTTGCTGTGGCAGCAAAGGCTGGACGTTTGTCTTTTTTGCTCCAAACAGCGCCGAAAGTGAAAAAAGGTGCTTTTGAGGATAGAGTCCGCAGGAAAGCAGAGAGGGCCAAATTGTCTGGGGCATTTGATGGGGTTCCAGGAGGCAGTGAGGACCAGCACCACTTTTCCCCGCTGGCACCTTTGCTGTGGCAGCAAAAGCTGGACGTTTGTCTTTTTTGCTCCAAACTGCGGCGAAAGTGAAAAAAGGTGCTTTTGAGGATAGAGTCCGCAGGAAAGCAGAGAGGGCCAAATTGTCTGGGGCATTTGATGGGGTTCCAGGAGGCAGTGAGGACCAGCACCACTTTTCCCCGCTGCCACCTTTGCTGTGGCAGCAAAAGCTGGACGTTTGTCTTTTTTGCTCCAAACAGCGGCGAAAGCGAAAAAAGGTGCTTTTGAGGATAGAGTCCGCAGGAAAGCAGAGAGGGCCAAATTGTCTGGGGCATTTGATGGGGTTCCAGGAGGCAGTGAGGACCAGCACCACTTTTCCCCGCTGGCACCTTTGCTGTGGCAGCAAAAGCTGGACGTTTGTCTTTTTTGCTCCGGAGGGCGCCGAAAGCGAAAAAAGGTGCTTTTGAGGATAGAGTCCTCAGGAAAGCAGAGAGGGCCAAATTGTCTGGGGCATTTGATGGGGTTCCAGGAGGCAGTGAGGACCAGCACCACTTTTCCCCGCTGGCACCTTTGCTGTGGCAGCAAAAGCTGGACGTTTGTCTTTTTTGCTCCAAACAGCGCTGAAAATGAAAAAAGGTGCTTTTGAGGATGGAGTCCGCAGGAAAGTAGAGAGGGCCAAATTGTCTGGGGCATTTGATGGGGTTCCAGGAGGCAGTGAGGACCAGCACCACTTTTCCCCGCTGCCACCTTTGCTGTGGCAGCAAAAGCTGGACGTTTGTCTTTTTTGCTCCAAACAGCGCCGAAAGCGAAAAAAGGTGCTTTTGAGGATAGAGTCCTCAGGAAAGCAGAGAGGGCCAAATTTTCTGGGGCATTTGATGGGGTTCCAGGAGGCAGTGAGGACCAGCACCACTTTTCCCCGCTGGCACCTTTGCTGTGGCAGCAAAAGCTGGACGTTTGTCTTTTTTGCTCCGGAGGGCACCGAAAGCGAAAAAAGGTGCTTTTGAGGATAGAGTCCTCAGGAAAGCAGAGAGGGCCAAATTGTGTGGGGCATTTGAAGGGGTTCCAGGAGGCAGTGAGGACCAGCACCACTTTTCCCCGCTGGCACCTTTGCTGTGGCAGCAAAGGCTGGACGTTTGTCTTTTTTGCTCCAAACAGCGGCGAAAGTGAAAAAAGGTGCTTTTGAGGATAGAGTCCGCAGGAAAGCAGAGAGGGCCAAATTGTCTGGGGCATTTGATGGGGTTCCAGGAGGCAGTGAGGACCAGCACCACTTTTCCCCGCTGGCACCTTTGCTGTGGCAGCAAAAGCTGGACGTTTGTCTTTTTTGCTCCAAACAGCGGCGAAAGTGAAAAAAGGTGCTTTTGAGGATAGAGTCGGCCGGAAAGCAGAGAGGGCCAAATTGTCTGGGGCATTTGATGGGGTTCCAGGAGGCAGTGAGGACCAGCACCACTTTTCCCCGCTGGCACCTTTGCTGTGGCAGCAAAAGCTGGACGTTTGTCTTTTTTGCTCCAAACAGCGGCGAAAGCGAAAAAAGGTGCTTTTGGGGATAGAGTCCGCAGGAAAGCAGAGAGGGCCAAATTGTCTGGGGCATTTGATGGGGTTCCAGGAGGCAGTGAGGACCAGCACCACTTTTCCCCGCTGGCACCTTTGCTGTGGCAGCAAAAGCTGGACGTTTGTCTTTTTTGCTCCAAACAGCGCCGAAAGTGAAAAAAGGTGCTTTTGAGGATAGAGTCCGCAGGAAAGCAGAGAGGGCCAAATTGTCTGGGGCATTTGATGGGGTTCCAGGAGGCAGTGAGGACCAGCACCACTTTTCCCCGCTGGCACCTTTGCTGTGGCAGCAAAAGCTGAATGTATGTCTTTTCAGCTCCGGAGGGTGCTGAAACTGAAAAAAGGTGCTTTTGAGGATAGAGTCCGCAGGAAAGCAGAGAGGGCCAAATTGTCTGGGGCATTTGATGGGGTTCCAGGAGGCAGTGAGGACCAGCACCACTTTTCCCCGCTGGCACCTTTGCTGTGGCAGCAAAAGCTGGACGTTTGTCTTTTTTGCTCCAAACAGCGCCGAAAGTGAAAAAAGGTGCTTTTGAGGATAGAGTCCGCAGGAAAGCAGAGAGGGCCAAATTGTCTGGGGCATTTGATGGGGTTCCAGGAGGCAGTGAGGACCAGCATCACTTTTCCCCGCTGGCACCTTTGCTGTGGCAGCAAAAGCTGGACGTTTGTCTTTTTTGCTCCGGAGGGCACCGAAAGCGAAAAAAGGTGCTTTTGAGGATAGAGTCCTCAGGAAAGCAGAGAGGGCCAAATTGTCTGGGGCATTTGATGGGGTTCCAGGAGGCAGTGAGGACCAGCACCACTTTTCCCCACTGGCACCTTTGCTATGGCAGCAATAGCTGAACGTTTGTCTTTTCAGCTCCGGAGGGTTCTGAAAGTGAAAAAAGGTGCTTTTGAGGATAGAGTCCTCAGGAAAGCAGAGAGGGCCAAATTGTCTGGGGCATTTGATGGGGTTCCAGGAGGCAGTGAGGACCAGCACCACTTTTCCCCGCTGGCACCTTTGCTGTGGCAGCAAAAGCTGAACGTTTGTCTTTTCAGCTCCGGAGGGTGCTGAAAGTGAAAAAAGGAGCTTTTGAGGATAGAGTCCTCAGGAAAGCAGAGAGGGCCAAATTGTCTGGGGCATTTGATGGGGTTCCAGGAGGCAGTGAGGACCAGCACCACTTTTCCCCGCTGGCACCTTTGCTGTGGCAGCAAAAGCTGGACGTTTGTCTTTTTTGCTCCAAGCAGCGCCGAAAGCGAAAAAAGGTGCTTTTGAGGATAGAGTCCTCAGGAAAGCAGAGAGGGCCAAATTGTGTGGTGAATTTGAAGGCGTTCCAGGAGGCAGTGAGGACCAGCACCACTTTTCCTTGCTGCCACCTTTGCTGTGGCAGCAAAACTTGGACGTTTGTCTTTTTTGCTCCAAACAGCGCCGAAAGCGAAAAAAGGTGCTTTTGAGGATAGAGTCCTCAGGAAAGCAGAGAGGGCCAAATTGTCTGGGGCATTTGAAGGGGTTCCAGGAGGCAGTGAGGACCAGCACCACTTTTCCCCGCTGGCACCTTTGCTGTGGCAGCAAAAGCTGGACGTTTGTCTTTTTTGCTCCGGAGGGCACCGAAAGCGAAAAAAGGTGCTTTTGAGGACAGAGTCCTCAGGAAAGCAGAGAGGCCCAAATTGTCTGGGGCATTTGATGGGGTTCCAGGAGGCAGTGAGGACCAGCACCACTTTTCCCCGCTGGCACATTTGCTGTGGCAGCAAAGGCTGGATGTTTGTCTTTTTTGCTCCAAACAGCGGCGAAAGTGAAAAAAGGTGCTTTTGAGGATAGAGTCCGCAGGAAAGCAGAGAGGGCCAAATTGTCTGCGGCATTTGATGGGGTTCCAGGAGGCAGTGAGGACCAGCACCACTTTTCCTTGCTGCCACCTTTGCTGTGGCAGCAAAAGCTGGACGTTTGTCTTTTTTGCTCCAAACAGCGGCGAAAGTGAAAAAAGGTGCTTTTGAGGATAGAGTCCGCAGGAAAGCAGAGAGGGCCAAATTGTCTGGGGCATTTGATGGGGTTCCAGGAGGCAGTGAGGACCAGCACCACTTTTCCCCGCTGGCACCTTTGCTGTGGCAGCAAAAGCTGGACGTTTGTCTTTTTTGCTCCAAACAGCGGCGAAAGCGAAAAAAGGTGCTTTTGAGGATGGAGTCCACAGGAAAGTAGAGAGGGCCAAATTGTGTGGTGCATTTGAAGGGGTTCCAGGAGGCAGTGAGGACCAGCACCACTTTTCCCCGCTGCCACCTTTGCTGTGGCAGCAAAAGCTGGACGATTGTCTTTTTTGCTCCAGACAGCGGCGAAAGTGAAAAAAGGTGCTTTTGAGGATAGAGTCCGCAGGAAAGCAGAGAGGGCCAAATTGTCTGGGGCATTTGATGGGGTTCCAGGAGGCAGTGAGGACCAGCACCACTTTTCCCCGCTGGCACCTTTGCTGTGGCAGCAAAAGCTGGACGTTTGTCTTTTTTGCTCCAAACAGCGCCGAAAGCGAAAAAAGGTGCTTTTGAGGATAGAGTCCGCAGGAAAGCAGAGAGGGCCAAATTGTCTGGGGCATTTGATGGGGTTCCAGGAGGCAGTGAGGACCAGCACCACTTTTCCCCGCTGGCACCTTTGCTGTGGCAGCAAAAGCTGGACGTTTGTCTTTTTTGCTCCAAACAGCGCCGAAAGCGAAAAAAGGTGCTTTTGAGGATAGAGTCCGCAGGAAAGCAGAGAGGGCCAAATTGTCTGGGGCATTTGATGGGGTTCCAGGAGGCAGTGAGGACCAGCACCACTTTTCCCCGCTGGCACCTTTGCTGTGGCAGCAAAAGCTGAATGTATGTCTTTTCAGCTCCAGAGGGTGCTGAAACTGAAAAAAGGTGCTTTTGAGGATAGAGTCCTCAGGAAAGCAGAGAGGGCCAAATTGTCTGGGGCATTTGATGGGGTTCCAGGAGGCAGTGAGGACCAGCACCACTTTTCCCCGCTGGCACCTTTGCTGTGGCAGCAAAAGCTGGACGATTGTCTTTTTTGCTCCAAACAGCGCCGAAAGTGAAAAAAGGTGCTTTTGAGGATAGAGTCCGCAGGAAAGCAGAGAGGGCCAAATTGTCTGGGGCATTTGATGGGGTTCCAGGAGGCAATGAGGACCAGCATCACTTTTCCCCGCTGGCACATTTGCTGTGGCAGCAAAAGCTGGACGTTTGTCTTTTTTGCTCCGGAGGGCACCGAAAGCGAAAAAAGGTGCTTTTGAGGATAGAGTCCTCAGGAAAGCAGAGAGGGCCAAATTGTCTGGGGCATTTGATGGGGTTCCAGGAGGCAGTGAGGACCAGCACCACTTTTCCCCGCTGGCACCTTTGCTGTGGCAGCAAAAGCTGGACGTTTGTCTTTTTTGCTCCAAACAGCGCCGAAAATGAAAAAAGGTGCTTTTGAGGATGGAGTCCGCAGGAAAGTAGAGAGGGCCAAATTGTCTGGGGCATTTGATGGGGTTCCAGGAGGCAGTGAGGACCAGCACCACTTTTCCCCGCTGGCACCTTTGCTGTGGCAACAAAAGCTGAACGTATGTCTTTTCAGCTCCGGAGGGTGCTGAAAGTGAAAAAAGGTGCTTTTGAGGATAGAGTCCTCAGGAAAGCAGAGAGGGCCAAATTGTTAGGGGCATTTGATGGGGTTCCAGGAGGCAGTGAGGACCAGCACCACTTTTCCCCGCTGGCACCTTTGCTTTGGCAGCAAAAGCTGGACGTTTGTCTTTTTTGCTCCAAACAGCGCCGAAAGCGAAAAAAGGTGCTTTTGAGGATAGAGTCCTCAGGAAAGCAGAGAGGGCCAAATTGTCTGGGGCATTTGATGGGGTTCCAGGAGGCAGTGAGGACCAGCACCACTTTTCCCCGCTGGCACCTTTGCTATGGCAGCAAAAGCTGAACGTTTGTCTTTTCAGCTCCGGAGGGTTCTGAAAGTGAAAAAAGGTGCTTTTGAGGATAGAGTCCTCAGGAAAGCAGAGAGGGCCAAATTGTCTGGGGCATTTGATGGGGTTCCAGGAGGCAGTGAGGACCAGCACCACTTTTGCCCGCTGGCACCTTTGCTGTGGCAGCAAAAGCTGGACGTTTGTATTTTTGCTCCAAGCAGCACCGAAAGCGAAAAAAGGTGCTTTTGAGGATAGAGTCCTCAGGAAAGCAGAGAGGGCCAAATTGTGTGGTGAATTTGAAGGCGTTCCAGGAGGCAGTGAGGACCAGCACCGCTTTTCCCCGCTGCCACTTTTGCTGTGGCAGCAAAACCTGGACGTTTGTCTTTTCTGCTCCAAACAGCGCCGAAAGCGAAAAAAGGTGCTTTTGAGGATAGAGTCCTCAGGAAAGCAGAGAGGGCCAAATTGTCTGGGGCATTTGATGGGGTTCCAGGAGGCAGTGAGGACCAGCACCACTTTTCCCCGCTGCCACCTTTGCTGTGGCAGCAAAAGCTGGACGATTGTCTTTTTTGCTCCAAACAGCGGCGAAAGTGAAAAAAGGTGCTTTTGAGGATAGAGTCCGCAGGAAAGCAGAGAGGGCCAAATTGTCTGGGGCATTTGATGGGGTTCCAGGAGGCAGTGAGGACCAGCACCACTTTTCCCCGCTGGCACCTTTGCTGTGGCAGCAAAAGCTGGACGTTTGTCTTTTTTGCTCCAAACAGCGCCGAAAGCGAAAAAAGGTGCTTTTGAGGATAGAGTCCGCAGGAAAGCAGAGAGGGCCAAATTGTCTGGGGCATTTGATGGGGTTCCAGGAGGCAGTGAGGACCAGCACCACTTTTCCCCGCTGGCACCTTTGCTGTGGCAGCAAAAGCTGGACGTTTGTCTTTTTTGCTCCAAACAGCGCCGAAAGTGAAAAAAGGTGCTTTTGAGGATAGAGTCCGCAGGAAAGCAGAGAGGGCCAAATTGTCTGGGGCATTTGATGGGGTTCCAGGAGGCAGTGAGGACCAGCACCACTTTTCCCCGCTGGCACCTTTGCTGTGGCAGCAAAAGCTGAATGTATGTCTTTTCAGCTCCGGAGGGTGCTGAAACTGAAAAAAGGTGCTTTTGAGGATAGAGTCCTCAGGAAAGCAGAGAGGGCCAAATTGTCTGGGGCATTTGATGGGGTTCCAGGAGGCAGTGAGGACCAGCACCACTTTTCCCCGCTGGCACCTTTGCTGTGGCAGCAAAAGCTGGACGATTGTCTTTTTTGCTCCAAACAGCGCCGAAAGTGAAAAAAGGTGCTTTTGAGGATAGAGTCCGCAGGAAAGCAGAGAGGGCCAAATTGTCTGGGGCATTTGATGGGGTTCCAGGAGGCAATGAGGACCAGCATCACTTTTCCCCGCTGGCACATTTGCTGTGGCAGCAAAAGCTGGACGTTTGTCTTTTTTGCTCCGGAGGGCACCGAAAGCGAAAAAAGGTGCTTTTGAGGATAGAGTCCTCAGGAAAGCAGAGAGGGCCAAATTGTCTGGGGCATTTGATGGGGTTCCAGGAGGCAGTGAGGACCAGCACCACTTTTCCCCGCTGGCACCTTTGCTGTGGCAGCAAAAGCTGGACGTTTGTCTTTTTTGCTCCAAACAGCGCCGAAAATGAAAAAAGGTGCTTTTGAGGATGGAGTCCGCAGGAAAGTAGAGAGGGCCAAATTGTCTGGGGCATTTGATGGGGTTCCAGGAGGCAGTGAGGACCAGCACCACTTTTCCCCGCTGGCACCTTTGCTGTGGCAACAAAAGCTGAACGTATGTCTTTTCAGCTCCGGAGGGTGCTGAAAGTGAAAAAAGGTGCTTTTGAGGATAGAGTCCTCAGGAAAGCAGAGAGGGCCAAATTGTTAGGGGCATTTGATGGGGTTCCAGGAGGCAGTGAGGACCAGCACCACTTTTCCCCGCTGGCACCTTTGCTTTGGCAGCAAAAGCTGGACGTTTGTCTTTTTTGCTCCAAACAGCGCCGAAAGCGAAAAAAGGTGCTTTTGAGGATAGAGTCCTCAGGAAAGCAGAGAGGGCCAAATTGTCTGGGGCATTTGATGGGGTTCCAGGAGGCAGTGAGGACCAGCACCACTTTTCCCCGCTGGCACCTTTGCTATGGCAGCAAAAGCTGAACGTTTGTCTTTTCAGCTCCGGAGGGTTCTGAAAGTGAAAAAAGGTGCTTTTGAGGATAGAGTCCTCAGGAAAGCAGAGAGGGCCAAATTGTCTGGGGCATTTGATGGGGTTCCAGGAGGCAGTGAGGACCAGCACCACTTTTGCCCGCTGGCACCTTTGCTGTGGCAGCAAAAGCTGGACGTTTGTATTTTTGCTCCAAGCAGCACCGAAAGCGAAAAAAGGTGCTTTTGAGGATAGAGTCCTCAGGAAAGCAGAGAGGGCCAAATTGTCTGGGGCATTTGATGGGGTTCCAGGAGGCAGTGAGGACCAGCACCACTTTTCCCCGCTGCCACCTTTGCTGTGGCAGCAAAGGCTGGACGTTTGTCTTTTTTGCTCCAAACAGCGCCGAAAGTGAAAAAAGGTGCTTTTGAGGATAGAGTCCGCAGGAAAGCAGAGAGGGCCAAATTGTCTGGGGCATTTGATGGGGTTCCAGGAGGCAGTGAGGACCAGCACCACTTTTCCCCGCTGGCACCTTTGCTGTGGCAGCAAAAGCTGGACGTTTGTCTTTTTTGCTCCAAACAGCGGCGAAAGTGAAAAAAGGTGCTTTTGAGGATAGAGTCCGCAGGAAAGCAGAGAGGGCCAAATTGTCTGGGGCATTTGATGGGGTTCCAGGAGGCAGTGAGGACCAGCACCACTTTTCCCCGCTGGCACCTTTGCTGTGGCAGCAAAAGCTGAACGTTTGTCTTTTCAGCTCCGGAGGGTTCTGAAAGTGAAAAAATGTGCTTTTGAGGATAGAGTCCTCAGGAAAGCAGAGAGGGCCAAATTGTCTGGGGCATTTGATGGGGTTCCAGGAGGCAGTGAGGACCAGCACCACTTTTGCCCGCTGGCACCTTTGCTGTGGCAGCAAAAGCTGGACGTTTGTCTTTTTTGCTCCAAGCAGCACCGAAAGCGAAAAAAGGTGCTTTTGAGGATAGAGTCCTCAGGAAAGCAGAGAGGGCCAAATTGTGTGGTGAATTTGAAGGCGTTCCAGGAGGCAGTGAGGACCAGCACCGCTTTTCCCCGCTGCCACTTTTGCTGTGGCAGCAAAACCTGGACGTTTGTCTTTTCTGCTCCAAACAGCGCCGAAAGCGAAAAAAGGTGCTTTTGAGGATAGATTCCTCAGGAAAGCAGAGAGGGCCAAATTGTCTGGGGCATTTGATGGGGTTCCAGGAGGCAGTGAGGACCAGCACCACTTTTCCCCGCTGGCACCTTTGCTGTGGCAGCAAAGGCTGGACGTTTGTCTTTTTTGCTCCAAACAGCGCCGAAAGTGAAAAAAGGTGCTTTTGAGGATAGAGTCCGCAGGAAAGCAGAGAGGGCCAAATTGTCTGGGGCATTTGATGGGGTTCCAGGAGGCAGTGAGGACCAGCACCACTTTTCCCCGCTGCCACCTTTGCTGTGGCAGCAAAAGCTGGACGTTTGTCTTTTTTGCTCCAAACAGCGCCGAAAGCGAAAAAAGGTGCTTTTGAGGATAGAGTCCCCAGGAAAGCAGAGAGGGCCAAATTGTCTGGGGCATTTGATGGGGTTCCAGGAGGCAGTGAGGACCAGCACCACTTTTCCCCGCTGCCACCTTTCCTGTGGCAGCAAAAGCTGGACGTTTGTCTTTTTTGCTCCAAACAGCGCCGAAAGCGAAAAAAGGTGCTTTTGAGGATAGAGTCCTCAGGAAAGCAGAGAGGGCCAAATTGTCTGGGGCATTTGATGGGGTTCCAGGAGGCAGTGAGGACCAGCACCACTTTTCCCCGCTGGCACCTTTGCTGTGGCAGCAAAAGCTGAACGTTTGTCTTTTCAGCTCCGGAGGGTGCTGAAAGTGAAAAAAAGTGCTTTTGAGGATAGAGTCCTCAGGAAAGCAGAGAGGGCCAAATTGTCTGGGGCATTTGATGGGGTTCCAGGAGGCAGTGAGGACCAGCACCACTTTTCCCCGCTGGCACCTTTGCTGTGGCAGCAAAAGCTGGACGTTTGTCTTTTTTGCTCCAAACAGCGGCGAAAGTGAAAAAAGGTGCTTTTGAGGATAGAGTCCTCAGGAAAGCAGAGAGGGCCAAATTGTCTGGGGCATTTGATGGGGTTCCAGGAGGCAGTGAGGACCAGCACCACTTTTCCCCGCTGGCACCTTTGCTGTGGCAGCAAAAGCTGGACGTTTGTCTTTTTTGCTCCAAGCAGCACCGAAAGCGAAAAAAGGTGCTTTTGAGGATAGAGTCCTCAGGAAAGCAGAGAGGGCCAAATTGTGTGGTGAATTTGAAGGCGTTCCAGGAGGCAGTGAGGACCAGCACCGCTTTTCCTTGCTGCCACCTTTGCTGTGGCAGCAAAACCTGGACGTTTGTCTTTTCTGCTCCAAACAGCGCCGAAAGCGAAAAAAGGTGCTTTTGAGGATAGAGTCCTCAGGAAAGCAGAGAGGGCCAAATTGTCTCGGGCATTTGATGGGGTTCCAGGAGGCAGTGAGGACCAGCACCACTTTTCCCCGCTGGCACCTTTGCTGTGGCAGCAAAAGCTGGACGTTTGTCTTTTTTGCTCCGGAGGGCACCGAAAGCGAAAAAAGGTGCTTTTGAGGATAGAGTCCTCAGGAAAGCAGAGAGGGCCAAATTGTCTGGGGCATTTGATGGGGTTCCAGGAGGCAGTGAGGACCAGCACCACTTTTCCCCGCTGCCACCTTTGCTGTGGCAGCAAAAGCTGGACGTTTGTCTTTTTTGCTCCAAACAGCGCCGAAAGTGAAAAAAGGTGCTTTTGAGGATAGAGTCCTCAGGAAAGCAGAGAGGGCCAAATTGTCTGGGGCATTTGATGGGGTTCCAGGAGGCAGTGAGGACCAGCACCACTTTTCCCCGCTGGCACCTTTGCTGTGGCAGCAAAAGCTGGACGTTTGTCTTTTTTGCTCCAAACAGCGGCGAAAGTGAAAAAAGGTGCTTTTGAGGATAGAGTCCGCAGGAAAGCAGAGAGGGCCAAATTGTCTGGGGCATTTGATGGGGTTCCAGGAGGCAGTGAGGACCAGCACCACTTTTCCCCGCTGGCACCTTTGCTGTGGCCGCAAAAGCTGGACGATTGTCTTTTTTGCTCCAAACAGCGCCGAAAGTGAAAAAAGGTGCTTTTGAGGATAGAGTCCGCAGGAAAGCAGAGAGGGCGAAATTGTCTGGGGCATTTGATGGGGTTCCAGGAGGCAGTGAGGACCAGCATCACTTTTCCCCGCTGGCACATTTGCTGTGGCAGCAAAAGCTGGACGTTTGTCTTTTTTGCTCCGGAGGGCACCGAAAGCGAAAAAAGGTGCTTTTGAGGATAGAGTCCTCAGGAAAGCAGAGAGGGCCAAATTGTCAGGGGCATTTGATGGGGTTCCAGGAGGCAGTGAGGACCAGCACCACTTTTCCCCGCTGGCACCTTTGCTGTGGCAACAAAAGCTGAACGTATGTCTTTTCAGCTCCGGAGGGTGCTGAAAGTGAAAAAAGGTGCTTTTGAGGATAGAGTCCTCAGGAAAGCAGAGAGGGCCAAATTGTCTGGGGCATTTGATGGGGTTCCAGGAGGCAGTGAGGACCAGCACCACTTTTCCCCGCTGGCACCTTTGCTGTGGCAGCAAAAGCTGGACGTTTGTCTTTTTTGCTCCAAACAGCGCCGAAAGCGAAAAAAGGTGCTTTTGAGGATAGAGTCCTCAGGGAAGCAGAGAAGGCCAAATTGTCTGGGGCATTTGATGGGGTTCCAGGAGGCAGTGAGGACCAGCACCACTTTTCCCCGCTGGCACCTTTGCTGTGGCAGCAAAAGCTGGACGTTTGTCTTTTTTGCTCCAAACAGCGCCGAAAATGAAAAAAGGTGCTTTTGAGGATGGAGTCCGCAGGAAAGTAGAGAGGGCCAAATTGTCTGGGGCATTTGATGGGGTTCCAGGAGGCAGTGAGGACCAGCACCACTTTTCCCCGCTGCCACCTTTGCTGTGGCAGCAAAAGCTGGACGTTTGTCTTTTTTGCTCCAAACAGCGCCGAAAGCGAAAAAAGGTGCTTTTGAGGATAGAGTCCTCAGGAAAGCAGAGAGGGCCAAATTGTCTGGGGCATTTGATGGGGTTCCAGGAGGCAGTGAGGACCAGCACCACTTTTCCCCACTGGCACCTTTGCTATGGCAGCAATAGCTGAACGTTTGTCTTTTCAGCTCCGGAGGGTTCTGAAAGTGAAAAAAGGTGCTTTTGAGGATAGAGTCCTCAGGAAAGCAGAGAGGGCCAAATTGTCTGGGGCATTTGATGGGGTTCCAGGAGGCAGTGAGGACCAGCACCACTTTTCCCCGCTGGCACCTTTGCTGTGGCAGCAAAAGCTGAACGTTTGTCTTTTCAGCTCCGGAGGGTGCTGAAAGTGAAAAAAGGAGCTTTTGAGGATAGAGTCCTCAGGAAAGCAGAGAGGGCCAAATTGTCTGGGGCATTTGATGGGGTTCCAGGAGGCAGTGAGGACCAGCACCACTTTTCCCCGCTGGCACATTTGCTGTGGCAGCAAAAGCTGGACGTTTGTCTTTTTTGCTCCAAACAGCGGCGAAAGTGAAAAAAGGTGCTTTTGAGGATAGAGTCCTCAGGAAAGCAGAGAGGGCCAAATTGTCTGGGGCATTTGATGGGGTTCCAGGAGGCAGTGAGGACCAGCACCACTTTTCCCCGCTGGCACCTTTGCTGTGGCAGCAAAAGCTGGACGTTTGTCTTTTTTGCTCCAAGCAGCGCCGAAAGCGAAAAAAGGTGCTTTTGAGGATAGAGTCCTCAGGAAAGCAGAGAGGGCCAAATTGTCTGGGGCATTTGATGGGGTTCCAGGAGGCAGTGAGGACCAGCACCACTTTTCCCCGCTGGCACCTTTGCTGTGGCAGCAAAGGCTGGATGTTTGTCTTTTTTGCTCCAAACAGCGGCGAAAGTGAAAAAAGGTGCTTTTGAGGATAGAGTCCGCAGGAAAGCAGAGAGGGCCAAATTGTCTGGGGCATTTGATGGGGTTCCAGGAGGCAGTGAGGACCAGCACCACTTTTCCTTGCTGCCACCTTTGCTGTGGCAGCAAAAGCTGGACGTTTGTCTTTTTTGCTCCAAACAGCGCCGAAAGTGAAAAAAGGTGCTTTTGAGGATAGAGTCCGCAGGAAAGCAGAGAGGGCCAAATTGTCTGGGGCATTTGATGGGGTTCCAGGAGGCAGTGAGGACCAGCACCACTTTTCCCCGCTGGCACCTTTGCTGTGGCAGCAAAAGCTGGACGTTTGTCTTTTTTGCTCCAAACAGCGGCGAAAGCGAAAAAAGGTGCTTTTGAGGATGGAGTCCACAGGAAAGTAGAGAGGGCCAAATTGTGTGGTGCATTTGAAGGGGTTCCAGGAGGCAGTGAGGACCAGCACCACTTTTCCCCGCTGGCACCTTTGCTGTGGCAGCAAAAGCTGGACGTTTGTCTTTTTTGCTCCAAACAGCGCCGAAAGTGAAAAAAGGTGCTTTTGAGGATAGAGTCCGCAGGAAAGCAGAGAGGGCCAAATTGTCTGGGGCATTTGATGGGGTTCCAGGAGGCAGTGAGGACCAGCACCACTTTTCCCCGCTGGCACCTTTGCTGTGGCAGCAAAAGCTGGACGTTTGTCTTTTTTGCTCCAAACAGCGCCGAAAGCGAAAAAAGGTGCTTTTGAGGATAGAGTCCGCAGGAAAGCAGAGAGGGCCAAATTGTCTGGGGCATTTGATGGGGTTCCAGGAGGCAGTGAGGACCAGCACCACTTTTCCCCGCTGGCACCTTTGCTGTGGCAGCAAAAGCTGGACGTTTGTCTTTTTTGCTCCAAACAGCGCCGAAAGTGAAAAAAGGTGCTTTTGAGGATAGAGTCCGCAGGAAAGCAGAGAGGGCCAAATTGTCTGGGGCATTTGATGGGGTTCCAGGAGGCAGTGAGGACCAGCACCACTTTTCCCCGCTGGCACCTTTGCTGTGGCAGCAAAAGCTGAATGTATGTCTTTTCAGCTCCGGAGGGTGCTGAAACTGAAAAAAGGTGCTTTTGAGGATAGAGTCCGCAGGAAAGCAGAGAGGGCGAAATTGTCTGGGGCATTTGATGGGGTTCCAGGAGGCAGTGAGGACCAGCATCACTTTTCCCGGCTGGCACATTTGCTGTGGCAGCAAAAGCTGGACGTTTGTCTTTTTTGCTCCGGAGGGCACCGAAAGCGAAAAAAGGTGCTTTTGAGGATAGAGTCCTCAGGAAAGCAGAGAGGGCCAAATTGTCTGGGGCATTTGATGGGGTTCCAGGAGGCAGTGAGGACCAGCACCACTTTTCCCCGCTGGCACCTTTGCTGTGGCAGCAAAAGCTGGACGTTTGTCTTTTTTGCTCCAAACAGCGCCGAAAATGAAAAAAGGTGCTTTTGAGGATGGAGTCCGCAGGAAAGTAGAGAGGGCCAAATTGTCTGGGGCATTTGATGGGGTTCCAGGAGGCAGTGAGGACCAGCACCACTTTTCCCCGCTGGCACCTTTGCTGTGGCAACAAAAGCAGAACGTATGTCTTTTCAGCTCCGGAGGGTGCTGAAAGTGAAAAAAGGTGCTTTTGAGGATAGAGTCCTCAGGAAAGCAGAGAGGGCCAAATTGTTAGGGGCATTTGATGGGGTTCCAGGAGGCAGTGAGGACCAGCACCACTTTTCCCCGCTGGCACCTTTGCTTTGGCAGCAAAAGCTGGACGTTTGTCTTTTTTGCTCCAAACAGCGCCGAAAGCGAAAAAAGGTGCTTTTGAGGATAGAGTCCTCAGGAAAGCAGAGAGGGCCAAATTGTCTGGGGCATTTGATGGGGTTCCAGGAGGCAGTGAGGGCCAGCACCACTTTTCCCCGCTGGCACCTTTGCTATGGCAGCAAAAGCTGAACGTTTGTCTTTTCAGCTCCGGAGGGTTCTGAAAGTGAAAAAAGGTGCTTTTGAGGATAGAGTCCTCAGGAAAGCAGAGAGGGCCAAATTGTCTGGGGCATTTGATGGGGTTCCAGGAGGCAGTGAGGACCAGCACCACTTTTCCCCGCTGGCACCTTTGCTGTGGCAGCAAAAGCTGGACGTTTGTCTTTTTTGCTCCAAGCAGCACCGAAAGCGAAAAAAGGTGCTTTTGAGGATAGAGTCCTCAGGAAAGCAGAGAGGGCCAAATTGTGTGGTGAATTTGAAGGCGTTCCAGGAGGCAGTGAGGACCAGCACCGCTTTTCCCCGCTGCCACTTTTGCTGTGGCAGCAAAACCTGGACGTTTGTCTTTTCTGCTCCAAACAGCGCCGAAAGCGAAAAAAGGTGCTTTTGAGGATAGAGTCCTCAGGAAAGCAGAGAGGGCCAAATTGTCTGGGGCATTTGATGGGGTTCCAGGAGGCAGTGAGGACCAGCACCACTTTTCCCCGCTGGCACCTTTGCTGTGGCAACAAAGGCTGGACGTTTGTCTTTTTTGCTCCAAACAGCGCCGAAAGTGAAAAAAGGTGCTTTTAAGGATAGAGTCCGCAGGAAAGCAGAGAGGGCCAAATTGTCTGGGGCATTTGATGGGGTTCCAGGAGGCAGTGAGGACCAGCACCACTTTTCCCCGCTGGCACCTTTGCTGTGGCAGCAAAAGCTGGACGTTTGTCTTTTTTGCTCCGGAGGGCGCCGAAAGTGAAAAAAGGTGCTTTTGAGGATAGAGTCCGCAGGAAAGCAGAGAGGGCCAAATTGTCTGGGGCATTTGATGGGGTTCCAGGAGGCAGTGAGGACCAGCACCACTTTTCCCCGCTGCCACCTTTGCTGTGGCAGCAAAAGCTGGACGTTTGTCTTTTTTGCTCCAAACAGCGGCGAAAGTGAAAAAAGGTGCTTTTGAGGATAGAGTCCGCAGGAAAGCAGAGAGGGCCAAATTGTCTGGGGCATTTGATGGGGTTCCAGGAGGCAGTGAGGACCAGCACCACTTTTCCCCGCTGGCACCTTTGCTGTGGCAGCAAAAGCTGGACGTTTGTCTTTTTTGCTCCGGAGGGCGCCGAAAGCGAAAAAAGGTGCTTTTGAGGATAGAGTCCTCAGGAAAGCAGAGAGGGCCAAATTGTCTGGGGCATTTGATGGGGTTCCAGGAGGCAGTGAGGACCAGCACCACTTTTCCCCGCTGGCACTTTTGCTGTGGCAGCAAAAGCTGGACGTTTGTCTTTTTTGCTCCAAACAGCGGCGAAAGCGAAAAAAGGTGCTTTTAAGGATAGAGTCCTCAGGAAAGCAGAGAGGGCCAAATTGTCTGGGGCATTTGATGGGGTTCCAGGAGGCAGTGAGGACCAGCACCACTTTTCCCCGCTGGCACCTTTGCTGTGGCAGCAAAAGCTGGACGTTTGTCTTTTTTGCTCCAAACAGCGCCGAAAGCGAAAAAAGGTGCTTTTGAGGATAGAGTCCTCAGGAAAGCAGAGAGGGCCAAATTGTCTGGGGCATTTGATGGGGTTCCAGGAGGCAGTGAGGACCAGCACCACTTTTCCCCGCTGGCACCTTTGCTATGGCAGCAAAAGCTGAACGTTTGTCTTTTCAGCTCCGGAGGGTTCTGAAAGTGAAAAAAGGTGCTTTTGAGGATGGAGTCCGCAGGAAAGCAGAGAGGGCCAAATTGTCTGGGGCATTTGATGGGGTTCCAGGAGGCAGTGAGGACCAGCACCACTTTTCCCCGCTGGCACCTTTGCTGTGGCAGCAAAAGATGAACGTTTGTCTTTTCAGCTCCGGAGGGTGCTGAAAGTGAAAAAAAGTGCTTTTGAGGATAGAGTCCTCAGGAAAGCAGAGAGGGCCAAATTGTCTGGGGCATTTGATGGGGTTCCAGGAGGCAGTGAGGACCAGCACCACTTTTCCCCGCTGGCACCTTTGCTGTGGCAGCAAAAGCTGGACGTTTGTCTTTTTTGCTCCAAACAGCGGCGAAAGTGAAAAAAGGTGCTTTTGAGGATAGAGTCCTCAGGAAAGCAGAGAGGGCCAAATTGTCTGGGGCATTTGATGGGGTTCCAGGAGGCAGTGAGGACCAGCACCACTTTTCCCCGCTGCCACCTTTGCTGTGGCAGCAAAAGCTGGACGTTTGTCTTTTTTGCTCCAAACAGCGCCGAAAGCGAAAAAAGGTGCTTTTGAGGATAGAGTCCTCAGGAAAGCAGAGAGGGCCAAATTGTCTGGGGCATTTGATGGGGTTCCAGGAGGCAGTGAGGACCAGCACCACTTTTCCCCGCTGGCACCTTTTCTGTGGCAGCAAAAGCTGAACGTTTGTCTTTTCAGCTCCGGAGGGTGCTGAAAGTGAAAAAAAGTGCTTTTGAGGATAGAGTCCTCAGGAAAGCAGAGAGGGCCAAATTGTCTGGGGCATTTGATGGGGTTCCAGGAGGCAGTGAGGACCAGCACCACTTTTCCCCGCTGGCACCTTTGCTGTGGCAGCAAAAGCTGGACGTTTGTCTTTTTTGCTCCAAACAGCGCCGAAAGCGAAAAAAGGTGCTTTTGAGGATAGAGTCCTCAGGAAAGCAGAGAGGGCCAAATTGTCTGGGGCATTTGATGGGGTTCCAGGAGGCAGTGAGGACCAGCACCACTTTTCCCCGCTGGCACCTTTGCTGTGGCAGCAAAAGCTGGACGTTTGTCTTTTTTGCTCCAAGCAGCACCGAAAGCGAAAAAAGGTGCTTTTGAGGATAGAGTCCTCAGGAAAGCAGAGAGGGCCAAATTGTGTGGTGAATTTGAAGGCGTTCCAGGAGGCAGTGAGGACCAGCACCGCTTTTCCTTGCTGCCACCTTTGCTGTGGCAGCAAAACCTGGACGTTTGTCTTTTCTGCTCCAAACAGCGCCGAAAGCGAAAAAAGGTGCTTTTGAGGATAGAGTCCTCAGGAAAGCAGAGAGGGCCAAATTGTCTGGGGCATTTGATGGGGTTCCAGGAGGCAGTGAGGACCAGCACCACTTTTCCCCGCTGGCACCTTTGCTGTGGCAGCAAAAGCTGGACGTTTGTCTTTTTTGCTCCGGAGGGCACCGAAAGCGAAAAAAGGTGCTTTTGAGGATAGAGTCCTCAGGAAAGCAGAGAGGGCCAAATTGTCTGGGGCATTTGATGGGGTTCCAGGAGGCAGTGAGGACCAGCACCACTTTTCCCCGCTGGCACCTTTGCTGTGGCAGCAAAAGCTGGACGTTTGTCTTTTTTGCTCCAAACAGCGCCGAAAGTGAAAAAAGGTGCTTTTGAGGATAGAGTCCGCAGGAAAGCAGAGAGGGCCAAATTGTCTGGGGCATTTGATGGGGTTCCAGGAGGCAGTGAGGACCAGCACCACTTTTCCCCGCTGGCACCTTTGCTGTGGCAGCAAAAGCTGGACGTTTGTCTTTTTTGCTCCAAACAGCGGCGAAAGTGAAAAAAGGTGCTTTTGAGGATAGAGTCCGCAGGAAAGCAGAGAGGGCCAAATTGTCTGGGGCATTTGATGGGGTTCCAGGAGGCAGTGAGGACCAGCACCGCTTTTCCCCGCTGCCACTTTTGCTGTGGCAGCAAAAGCTGGACGTTTGTGTTTTCTGCTCCAAACAGCGCCGAAAGCGAAAAAAGGTGCTTTTGAGGATAGAGTCCTCAGGAAAGCAGAGAGGGCCAAATTGTCTGGGGCATTTGATGGGGTTCCAGGAGGCAGTGAGGACCAGCACCACTTTTCCCCGCTGGCACCTTTGCTGTGGCAGCAAAAGCTGGACGATTGTCTTTTTTGCTCCAAACAGCGCCGAAAGTGAAAAAAGGTGCTTTTGAGGATAGAGTCCGCAGGAAAGCAGAGAGGGCGAAATTGTCTGGGGCATTTGATGGGGTTCCAGGAGGCAGTGAGGACCAGCATCACTTTTCCCCGCTGGCACATTTGCTGTGGCAGCAAAAGCTGGACGTTTGTCTTTTTTGCTCCGGAGGGCACCGAAAGCGAAAAAAGGTGCTTTTGAGGATAGAGTCCTCAGGAAAGAAGAGAGGGCCAAATTGTCAGGGGCATTTGATGGGGTTCCAGGAGGCAGTGAGGACCAGCACCACTTTTCCCCGCTGGCACCTTTGCTGTGGCAGCAAAAGCTGGACGTTTGTCTTTTTTGCTCCAAACAGCGCCGAAAATGAAAAAAGGTGCTTTTGAGGATGGAGTCCGCAGGAAAGTAGAGAGGGCCAAATTGTGTGGGGCATTTGATGGGGTTCCAGGAGGCAGTGAGGACCAGCACCACTTTTCCCCGCTGGCACCTTTGCTGTGGCAACAAAAGCTGAACGTATGTCTTTTCAGCTCCGGAGGGTGCTGAAAGTGAAAAAAGGTGCTTTTGAGGATAGAGTCCTCAGGAAAGCAGAGAGGGCCAAATTGTCTGGGGCATGTGATGGGGTTCCAGGAGGCAGTGAGGACCAGCACCACTTTTCCCCGCTGCCACCTTTGCTGTGGCAGCAAAAGCTGGACGTTTTTCTTTTTTGCTCCAAACAGCGCCGAAAGCGAAAAAAGGTGCTTTTGAGGATAGAGTCCTCAGGAAAGCAGAGAGGGCCAAATTGTCTGGGGCATTTGATGGGGTTCCAGGAGGCAGTGAGGACCAGCACCACTTTTCCCCGCTGGCACCTTTGCTGTGGCAGCAAAAGCTGGACGTTTGTCTTTTTTGCTCCAAACAGCGCCGAAAATGAAAAAAGGTGCTTTTGAGGATGGAGTCCGCAGGAAAGTAGAGAGGGCCAAATTGTCTGGGGCATTTGATGGGGTTCCAGGAGGCAGTGAGGACCAGCATCACTTTTCCCCGCTGGCACATTTGCTGTGGCAGCAAAAGCTGGACGTTTGTCTTTTTTGCTCCGGAGGGCACCGAAAGCGAAAAAAGGTGCTTTTGAGGATAGAGTCCTCAGGAAAGCAGAGAGGGCCAAATTGTCAGGGGCATTTGATGGGGTTCCAGGAGGCAGTGAGGACCAGCACCACTTTTCCCCGCTGGCACCTTTGCTGTGGCAGCAAAAGCTGGACGTTTGTCTTTTTTGCTCCAAACAGCGCCGAAAATGAAAAAAGGTGCTTTTGAGGATGGAGTCCGCAGGAAAGTAGAGAGGGCCAAATTGTGTGGGGCATTTGATGGGGTTCCAGGAGGCAGTGAGGACCAGCACCACTTTTCCCCGCTGGCACCTTTGCTGTGGCAACAAAAGCTGAACGTATGTCTTTTCAGCTCCGGAGGGTGCTGAAAGTGAAAAAAGGTGCTTTTGAGGATAGAGTCCTCAGGAAAGCAGAGAGGGCCAAATTGTCTGGGGCATTTGATGGGGTTCCAGGAGGCAGTGAGGACCAGCACCACTTTTCCCCGCTGCCACCTTTGCTGTGGCAGCAAAAGCTGGACGTTTGTCTTTTTTGCTCCAAACAGCGCCGAAAGCGAAAAAAGGTGCTTTTGAGGATAGAGTCCTCAGGAAAGCAGAGAGGGCCAAATTGTCTGGGGCATTTGATGGGGTTCCAGGAGGCAGTGAGGACCAGCACCACTTTTCCCCGCTGGCACCTTTGCTGTGGCAGCAAAAGCTGGACGTTTGTCTTTTTTGCTCCAAACAGCGCCGAAAATGAAAAAAGGTGCTTTTGAGGATGGAGTCCGCAGGAAAGTAGAGAGGGCCAAATTGTCTGGGGCATTTGATGGGGTTCCAGGAGGCAGTGAGGACCAGCACCACTTTTCCCCGCTGCCACCTTTGCTGTGGCAGCAAAAGCTGGACGTTTGTCTTTTTTGCTCCAAACAGCGCCGAAAGCGAAAAAAGGTGCTTTTGAGGATAGAGTCCTCAGGAAAGCAGAGAGGGCCAAATTGTCTGGGGCATTTGATGGGGTTCCAGGAGGCAGTGAGGACCAGCACCACTTTTCCCCACTGGCACCTTTGCTATGGCAGCAATAGCTGAACGTTTGTCTTTTCAGCTCCGGAGGGTTCTGAAAGTGAAAAAAGGTGCTTTTGAGGATAGAGTCCTCAGGAAAGCAGAGAGGGCCAAATTGTCTGGGGCATTTGATGGGGTTCCAGGAGGCAGTGAGGACCAGCACCACTTTTCCCCGCTGGCACCTTTGCTGTGGCAGCAAAAGCTGAACGTTTGTCTTTTCAGCTCCGGAGGGTGCTGAAAGTGAAAAAAGGAGCTTTTGAGGATAGAGTCCTCAGGAAAGCAGAGAGGGCCAAATTGTCTGGGGCATTTGATGGGGTTCCAGGAGGCAGTGAGGACCAGCACCACTTTTCCCCGCTGGCACATTTGCTGTGGCAGCAAAAGCTGGACGTTTGTCTTTTTTGCTCCAAACAGCGGCGAAAGTGAAAAAAGGTGCTTTTGAGGATAGAGTCCTCAGGAAAGCAGAGAGGGCCAAATTGTCTGGGGCATTTGATGGGGTTCCAGGAGGCAGTGAGGACCAGCACCACTTTTCCCCGCTGCCACCTTTGCTGTGGCAGCAAAAGCTGGACGTTTGTCTTTTTTGCTCCAAGCAGCGCCGAAAGCGAAAAAAGGTGCTTTTGAGGATAGAGTCCTCAGGAAAGCAGAGAGGGCCAAATTGTCTGGGGCATTTGATGGGGTTCCAGGAGGCAGTGAGGACCAGCACCGCTTTTCCTTGCTGCCACCTTTGCTGTGGCAGCAAAAGCTGGACGTTTGTCTTTTTTGCTCCAAACAGCGCCGAAAGCGAAAAAAGGTGCTTTTGAGGATAGAGTCCTCAGGAAAGCAGAGAGGGCCAAATTGTCTGGGGCATTTGAAGGGGTTCCAGGAGGCAGTGAGGACCAGCACCACTTTTCCCCGCTGGCACCTTTGCTGTGGCAGCAAAGGCTGGATGTTTGTCTTTTTTGCTCCAAACAGCGGCGAAAGTGAAAAAAGGTGCTTTTGAGGATAGACTCCGCAGGAAAGCAGAGAGGGCGAAATTGTCTGCGGCATTTGATGGGGTTCCAGGAGGCAGTGAGGACCAGCACCACTTTTCCTTGCTGCCACCTTTGCTGTGGCAGCAAAAGCTGGACGTTTGTCTTTTTTGCTCCAAACAGCGGCGAAAGTGAAAAAAGGTGCTTTTGAGGATAGAGTCCTCAGGAAAGCAGAGAGGGCCAAATTGTCTGGGGCATTTGATGGGGTTCCAGGAGGCAGTGAGGACCAGCACCACTTTTCCCCGCTGGCACCTTTGCTGTGGCAGCAAAAGCTGGACGTTTGTCTTTTTTGCTCCAAACAGCGGCGAAAGCGAAAAAAGGTGCTTTTGAGGATGGAGTCCACAGGAAAGTAGAGAGGGCCAAATTGTGTGGTGCATTTGAAGGGGTTCCAGGAGGCAGTGAGGACCAGCACCACTTTTCCCCGCTGCCACCTTTGCTGTGGCAGCAAAAGCTGGACGTTTGTCTTTTTTGCTCCAAACAGCGGCGAAAGTGAAAAAAGGTGCTTTTGAGGATAGAGTCCGCAGGAAAGCAGAGAGGGCCAAATTGTCTGGGGCATTTGATGGGGTTCCAGGAGGCAGTGAGGACCAGCACCACTTTTCCCCGCTGGCACCTTTGCTGTGGCAGCAAAAGCTGGACGTTTGTCTTTTTTGCTCCAAACAGCGGCGAAAGTGAAAAAAGGTGCTTTTGAGGATAGAGTCCGCAGGAAAGCAGAGAGGGCCAAATTGTCTGGGGCATTTGATGGGGTTCCAGGAGGCAGTGAGGACCAGCACCACTTTTCCCCGCTGGCACCTTTGCTGTGGCAGCAAAAGCTGGACGTTTGTCTTTTTTGCTCCAAACAGCGCCGAAAGTGAAAAAAGGTGCTTTTGAGGATAGAGTCCGCAGGAAAGCAGAGAGGGCCAAATTGTCTGGGGCATTTGATGGGGTTCCAGGAGGCAGTGAGGACCAGCACCACTTTTCCCCGCTGGCACCTTTGCTGTGGCAGCAAAAGCTGAATGTATGTCTTTTCAGCTCCGGAGGGTGCTGAAACTGAAAAAAGGTGCTTTTGAGGATAGAGTCCTCAGGAAAGCAGAGAGGGCCAAATTGTCTGGGGCATTTGATGGGGTTCCAGGAGGCAGTGAGGACCAGCACCACTTTTCCCCGCTGGCACCTTTGCTGTGGCAGCAAAAGCTGGACGATTGTCTTTTTTGCTCCAAACAGCGCCGAAAGTGAAAAAAGGTGCTTTTGAGGATAGAGTCCGCAGGAAAGCAGAGAGGGCGAAATTGTCTGGGGCATTTGATGGGGTTCCAGGAGGCAGTGAGGACCAGCACCACTTTTCCCCGCTGGCACATTTGCTGTGGCAGCAAAAGCTGGACGTTTGTCTTTTTTGCTCCGGAGGGCACCGAAAGCGAAAAAAGGTGCTTTTGAGGATAGAGTCCTCAGGAAAGCAGAGAGGGCCAAATTGTCTGGGGCATTTGATGGGGTTCCAGGAGGCAGTGAGGACCAGCACCACTTTTCCCCGCTGGCACCTTTGCTGTGGCAGCAAAAGCTGGACGTTTGTCTTTTTTGCTCCAAACAGCGCCGAAAGTGAAAAAAGGTGCTTTTGAGGATAGAGTCCGCAGGAAAGCAGAGAGGGCCAAATTGTCTGGGGCATTTGATGGGGTTCCAGGAGGCAGTGAGGACCAGCACCACTTTTCCCCGCTGGCACCTTTGCTGTGGCAGCAAAAGCTGGACGTTTGTCTTTTTTGCTCCAAGCAGCACCGAAAGCGAAAAAAGGTGCTTTTGAGGATAGAGTCCTCAGGAAAGCAGAGAGGGCCAAATTGTGTGGTGAATTTGAAGGCGTTCCAGGAGGCAGTGAGGACCAGCACCGCTTTTCCCCGCTGCCACTTTTGCTGTGGCAGCAAAACCTGGACGTTTGTGTTTTCTGCTCCAAACAGCGCCGAAAGCGAAAAAAGGTGCTTTTGAGGATAGAGTCCTCAGGAAAGCAGAGAGGGCCAAATTGTCTGGGGCATTTGATGGGGTTCCAGGAGGCAGTGAGGACCAGCACCACTTTTCCCCGCTGGCACCTTTGCTGTGGCAGCAAAAGCTGGACGTTTGTCTTTTTTGCTCCGGAGGGCACCGAAAGCGAAAAAAGGTGCTTTTGAGGATAGAGTCCTCAGGAAAGCAGAGAGGGCCAAATTGTCTGGGGCATTTGATGGGGTTCCAGGAGGCAGTGAGGACCAGCACCACTTTTCCCCGCTGCCACCTTTGCTGTGGCAGCAAAGGCTGGACGTTTGTCTTTTTTGCTCCAAACAGCGCCGAAAGTGAAAAAAGGTGCTTTTGAGGATAGAGTCCGCAGGAAAGCAGAGAGGGCGAAATTGTCTGGGGCATTTGATGGGGTTCCAGGAGGCAGTGAGGACCAGCACCACTTTTCCCCGCTGGCACCTTTGCTGTGGCAGCAAAAGCTGGACGTTTGTCTTTTTTGCTCCAAACAGCGGCGAAAGTGAAAAAAGGTGCTTTTGAGGATAGAGTCCGCAGGAAAGCAGAGAGGGCCAAATTGTCTGGGGCATTTGATGGGGTTCCAGGAGGCAGTGAGGACCAGCACCACTTTTCCCCGCTGGCACCTTTGCTGTGGCAGCAAAAGCTGGACGTTTGTCTTTTTTGCTCCGGAGGGCGCCGAAAGCGAAAAAAGGTGCTTTTGAGGATAGATTCCTCAGGAAAGCAGAGAGGGCCAAATTGTCTGGGGCATTTGATGGGGTTCCAGGAGGCAGTGAGGACCAGCACCACTTTTCCCCGCTGGCACCTTTGCTGTGGCAGCAAAAGCTGGACGATTGTCTTTTTTGCTCCAAACAGCGCCAAAAGTGAAAAAAGGTGCTTTTGAGGATAGAGTCCGCAGGAAAGCAGAGAGGGCGAAATTGTCTGGGGCATTTGATGGGGTTCCAGGAGGCAGTGAGGACCAGCATCACTTTTCCCCGCTGGCACATTTGCTGTGGCAGCAAAAGCTGGACGTTTGTCTTTTTTGCTCCGGAGGGCACCGAAAGCGAAAAAAGGTGCTTTTGAGGATAGAGTCCTCAGGAAAGCAGAGAGGGCCAAATTGTCAGGGGCATTTGATGGGGTTCCAGGAGGCAGTGAGGACCAGCACCACTTTTCCCCGCTGGCACCTTTGCTGTGGCAGCAAAAGCTGGACGTTTGTCTTTTTTGCTCCAAACAGCGCCGAAAATGAAAAAAGGTGCTTTTGAGGATGGAGTCCGCAGGAAAGTAGAGAGGGCCAAATTGTGTGGGGCATTTGATGGGGTTCCAGGAGGCAGTGAGGACCAGCACCACTTTTCCCCGCTGGCACCTTTGCTGTGGCAACAAAAGCTGAACATATGTCTTTTCAGCTCCGGAGGGTGCTGAAAGTGAAAAAAGGTGCTTTTGAGGATAGAGTCCTCAGGAAAGCAGAGAGGGCCAAATTGTCTGGGGCATTTGATGGGGTTCCAGGAGGCAGTGAGGACCAGCACCACTTTTCCCCGCTGCCACCTTTCCTGTGGCAGCAAAAGCTGGACGTTTGTCTTTTTTGCTCCAAACAGCGCCGAAAGCGAAAAAAGGTGCTTTTGAGGATAGAGTCCTCAGGAAAGCAGAGAGGGCCAAATTGTCTGGGGCATTTGATGGGGTTCCAGGAGGCAGTGAGGACCAGCACCACTTTTCCCCACTGGCACCTTTGCTATGGCAGCAATAGCTGAACTTTTGTCTTTTCAGCTCCGGAGGGTTCTGAAAGTGAAAAAAGGTGCTTTTGAGGATAGAGTCCTCAGGAAAGCAGAGAGGGCCAAATTGTCTGGGGCATTTGATGGGGTTCCAGGAGGCAGTGAGGACCAGCACCACTTTTCCCCGCTGGCACCTTTGCTGTGGCAGCAAAAGCTGAACGTTTGTCTTTTCAGCTCCGGAGGGTGCTGAAAGTGAAAAAAGGAGCTTTTGAGGATAGAGTCCTCAGGAAAGCAGAGAGGGCCAAATTGTCTGGGGCATTTGATGGGGTTCCAGGAGGCAGTGAGGACCAGCACCACTTTTCCCCGCTGGCACATTTGCTGTGGCAGCAAAAGCTGGACGTTTGTCTTTTTTGCTCCAAACAGCGGCGAAAGTGAAAAAAGGTGCTTTTGAGGATAGAGTCCTCAGGAAAGCAGAGAGGGCCAAATTGTCTGGGGCATTTGATGGGGTTCCAGGAGGCAGTGAGGACCAGCACCACTTTTCCCCGCTGGCACCTTTGCTGTGGCAGCAAAAGCTGGACTTTTGTCTTTTTTGCTCCAAGCAGCGCCGAAAGCGAAAAAAGGTGCTTTTGAGGATAGAGTCCTCAGGAAAGCAGAGAGGGCCAAATTGTGTGGTGAATTTGAAGGCGTTCCAGGAGGCAGTGAGGACCAGCACCGCTTTTCCTTGCTGCCACCTTTGCTGTGGCAGCAAAAGCTGGACGTTTGTCTTTTTTGCTCCAAACAGCGCCGAAAGCGAAAAAAGGTGCTTTTGAGGATAGAGTCCTCAGGAAAGCAGAGAGGGCCAAATTGTCTGGGGCATTTGAAGGGGTTCCAGGAGGCAGTGAGGACCAGCACCACTTTTCCCCGCTGGCACCTTTGCTGTGGCAGCAAAGGCTGGATGTTTGTCTTTTTTGCTCCAAACAGCGGCGAAAGTGAAAAAAGGTGCTTTTGAGGATAGAGTCCGCAGGAAAGCAGAGAGGGCGAAATTGTCTGGGGCATTTGATGGGGTTCCAGGAGGCAGTGAGGACCAGCATCACTTTTCCCCGCTGGCACATTTGCTGTGGCAGCAAAAGCTGGACGTTTGTCTTTTTTGCTCCGGAGGGCACCGAAAGCGAAAAAAGGTGCTTTTGAGGATAGAGTCCTCAGGAAAGCAGAGAGGGCCAAATTGTCAGGGGCATTTGATGGGGTTCCAGGAGGCAGTGAGGACCAGCACCACTTTTCCCCGCTGGCACCTTTGCTGTGGCAGCAAAAGCTGGACGTTTGTCTTTTTTGCTCCAAACAGCGCCGAAAATGAAAAAAGGTGCTTTTGAGGATGGAGTCCTCAGGAAAGTAGAGAGGGCCAAATTGTGTGGGGCATTTGATGGGGTTCCAGGAGGCAGTGAGGACCAGCACCACTTTTCCCCGCTGGCACCTTTGCTGTGGCAACAAAAGCTGAACGTATGTCTTTTCAGCTCCGGAGGGTGCTGAAAGTGAAAAAAGGTGCTTTTGAGGATAGAGTCCTCAGGAAAGCAGAGAGGGCCAAATTGTCTGGGGCATTTGATGGGGTTCCAGGAGGCAGTGAGGACCAGCACCACTTTTCCCCGCTGGCACCTTTGCTGTGGCAGCAAAAGCTGGACGTTTGTCTTTTTTGCTCCAAACAGCGCCGAAAGCGAAAAAAGGTGCTTTTGAGGATAGAGTCCTCAGGAAAGCAGAGAGGGCCAAATTGTCTGGGGCATTTGATGGGGTTCCAGGAGGCAGTGAGGACCAGCACCACTTTTCCCCGCTGGCACCTTTGCTGTGGCAGCAAAAGCTGGACGTTTGTCTTTTTTGCTCCAAACAGCGCCGAAAATGAAAAAAGGTGCTTTTGAGGATGGAGTCCGCAGGAAAGTAGAGAGGGCCAAATTGTCTGGGGCATTTGATGGGGTTCCAGGAGGCAGTGAGGACCAGCACCACTTTTCCCCGCTGCCACCTTTGCTGTGGCAGCAAAAGCTGGACGTTTGTCTTTTTTGCTCCAAACAGCGCCGAAAGCGAAAAAAGGTGCTTTTGAGGATAGAGTCCTCAGGAAAGCAGAGAGGGCCAAATTGTCTGGGGCATTTGATGGGGTTCCAGGAGGCAGTGAGGACCAGCACCACTTTTCCCCGCTGGCACCTTTGCTATGGCAGCAATAGCTGAACGTTTGTCTTTTCAGCTCCGGAGGGTTCTGAAAGTGAAAAAAGGTGCTTTTGAGGATAGAGTCCTCAGGAAAGCAGAGAGGGCCAAATTGTCTGGGGCATTTGATGGGGTTCCAGGAGGCAGTGAGGACCAGCACCACTTTTCCCCGCTGGCACCTTTGCTGTGGCAGCAAAAGCTGAACGTTTGTCTTTTCAGCTCCGGAGGGTGCTGAAAGTGAAAAAAGGAGCTTTTGAGGATAGAGTCCTCAGGAAAGCAGAGAGGGCCAAATTGTCTGGGGCATTTGATGGGGTTCCAGGAGGCAGTGAGGACCAGCACCACTTTTCCCCGCTGGCACATTTGCTGTGGCAGCAAAAGCTGGACGTTTGTCTTTTTTGCTCCAAACAGCGGCGAAAGTGAAAAAAGGTGCTTTTGAGGATAGAGTCCTCAGGAAAGCAGAGAGGGCCAAATTGTCTGGGGCATTTGATGGGGTTCCAGGAGGCAGTGAGGACCAGCACCACTTTTCCCCGCTGGCACCTTTGCTGTGGCAGCAAAAGCTGGACGTTTGTCTTTTTTGCTCCAAGCAGCGCCGAAAGCGAAAAAAGGTGCTTTTGAGGATAGAGTCCTCAGGAAAGCAGAGAGGGCCAAATTGTGTGGTGAATTTGAAGGCGTTCCAGGAGGCAGTGAGGACCAGCACCGCTTTTCCTTGCTGCCACCTTTGCTGTGGCAGCAAAGGCTGGATGTTTGTCTTTTTTGCTCCAAACAGCGGCGAAAGTGAAAAAAGGTGCTTTTGAGGATAGAGTCCGCAGGAAAGCAGAGAGGGCCAAATTGTCTGCGGCATTTGATGGGGTTCCAGGAGGCAGTGAGGACCAGCACCACTTTTCCTTGCTGCCACCTTTGCTGTGGCAGCAAAAGCTGGACGTTTGTCTTTTTTGCTCCAAACAGCGGCGAAAGTGAAAAAAGGTGCTTTTGAGGATAGAGTCCGCAGGAAAGCAGAGAGGGCCAAATTGTCTGGGGCATTTGATGGGGTTCCAGGAGGCAGTGAGGACCAGCACCACTTTTCCCCGCTGGCACCTTTGCTGTGGCAGCAAAAGCTGGACCTTTGTCTTTTTTGCTCCAAACAGCGGCGAAAGCGAAAAAAGGTGCTTTTGAGGATGGAGTCCACAGGAAAGTAGAGAGGGCCAAATTGTGTGGTGCATTTGAAGGGGTTCCAGGAGGCAGTGAGGACCAGCACCACTTTTCCCCGCTGCCACCTTTGCTGTGGCAGCAAAAGCTGGACGTTTGTCTTTTTTGCTCCAAACAGCGGCGAAAGTGAAAAAAGGTGCTTTTGAGGATAGAGTCCGCAGGAAAGCAGAGAGGGCCAAATTGTCTGGGGCATTTGATGGGGTTCCAGGAGGCAGTGAGGACCAGCACCACTTTTCCCCGCTGGCACCTTTGCTGTGGCAGCAAAAGCTGGACGTTTGTCTTTTTTGCTCCAAACAGCGCCGAAAGCGAAAAAAGGTGCTTTTGAGGATAGAGTCCGCAGGAAAGCAGAGAGGGCCAAATTGTCTGGGGCATTTGATGGGGTTCCAGGAGGCAGTGAGGACCAGCACCACTTTTCCCCGCTGGCACCTTTGCTGTGGCAGCAAAAGTTGGACGTTTGTCTTTTTTGCTCCAAACAGCGCCGAAAGTGAAAAAAGGTGCTTTTGAGGATAGAGTCCGCAGGAAAGCAGAGAGGGCCAAATTGTCTGGGGCATTTGATGGGGTTCCAGGAGGCAGTGAGGACCAGCACCACTTTTCCCCGCTGGCACCTTTGCTGTGGCAGCAAAAGCTGAATGTATGTCTTTTCAGCTCCGGAGGGTGCTGAAACTGAAAAAAGGTGCTTTTGAGGATAGAGTCCTCAGGAAAGCAGAGAGGGCCAAATTGTCTGGGGCATTTGATGGGGTTCCAGGAGGCAGTGAGGACCAGCACCACTTTTCCCCGCTGGCACCTTTGCTGTGGCAGCAAAAGCTGGACGATTGTCTTTTTTGCTCCAAACAGCGCCGAAAGTGAAAAAAGGTGCTTTTGAGGATAGAGTCCGCAGGAAAGCAGAGAGGGCGAAATTGTCTGGGGCATTTGATGGGGTTCCAGGAGGCAGTGAGGACCAGCATCACTTTTCCCCGCTGGCACATTTGCTGTGGCAGCAAAAGCTGGACGTTTGTCTTTTTTGCTCCAAGCAGCACCGAAAGCGAAAAAAGGTGCTTTTGAGGATAGAGTCCTCAGGAAAGCAGAGAGGGCCAAATTGTGTGGTGAATTTGAAGGCGTTCCAGGAGGCAGTGAGGACCAGCACCACTTTTCCCCGCTGCCACTTTTGCTGTGGCAGCAAAAGCTGGACGTTTGTCTTTTTTGCTCCAAACAGCGCCGAAAGCGAAAAAAGGTGCTTTTGAGGATAGAGTCCTCAGGAAAGCAGAGAGGGCCAAATTGTCTGGGGCATTTGATGGGGTTCCAGGAGGCAGTGAGGACCAGCACCACTTTTCCCCGCTGGCACCTTTGCTGTGGCAGCAAAAGCTGAACGTTTGTCTTTTCAGCTCCGGAGGGTTCTGAAAGTGAAAAAAGGTGCTATTGAGGATAGAGTCCTCAGGAAAGCAGAGAGGGCCAAATTGTCTGGGGCATTTGATGGGGTTCCAGGAGGCAGTGAGGACCAGCACCACTTTTCCCCGCTGGCACCTTTGCTGTGGCAGCAAAAGCTGAACGTTTGTCTTTTCAGCTCCGGAGGGTGCTGAAAGTGAAAAAAAGTGCTTTTGAGGATAGAGTCCTCAGGAAAGCAGAGAGGGCCAAATTGTCTGGGGCATTTGATGGGGTTCCAGGAGGCAGTGAGGACCAGCACCACTTTTCCCCGCTGGCACCTTTGCTGTGGCAGCAAAAGCTGGACGTTTGTCTTTTTTGCTCCAAACAGCGGCGAAAGTGAAAAAAGGTGCTTTTGAGGATAGAGTCCTCAGGAAAGCAGAGAGGGCCAAATTGTCTGGGGCATTTGATGGGGTTCCAGGAGGCAGTGAGGACCAGCACCACTTTTCCCCGCTGGCACCTTTGCTGTGGCAGCAAAAGCTGGACGTTTGTCTTTTTTGCTCCAAGCAGCACCGAAAGCGAAAAAAGGTGCTTTTGAGGATAGAGTCCGCAGGAAAGCAGAGAGGGCCAAATTGTCTGGGGCATTTGATGGGGTTCCAGGAGGCAGTGAGGACCAGCACCACTTTTCCCCGCTGGCACCTTTGCTGTGGCAGCAAAAGCTGGACGTTTGTCTTTTTTGCTCCAAGCAGCACCGAAAGCGAAAAAAGGTGCTTTTGAGGATAGAGTCCGCAGGAAAGCAGAGAGGGCCAAATTGTCTGGGGCATTTGATGGGGTTCCAGGAGGCAGTGAGGACCAGCACCACTTTTCCCCGCTGGCACCTTTGCTGTGGCAGCAAAAGCTGGACGTTTGTCTTTTTTGCTCCGGAGGGCGCCGAAAGCGAAAAAAGGTGCTTTTGAGGTTAGAGTCCTCAGGAAAGCAGAGAGGGCCAAATTGTCTGGGGCATTTGATGGGGTTCCAGGAGGCAGTGAGGACCAGCACCACTTTTCCCCGCTGGCACCTTTGCTGTGGCAGCAAAAGCTGGACGTTTGTCTTTTTTGCTCCAAACAGCGCCGAAAGTGAAAAAAGGTGCTTTTGAGGATAGAGTCCGCAGGAAAGCAGAGAGGGCCAAATTGTCTGGGGCATTTGATGGGGTTCCAGGAGGCAGTGAGGACCAGCACCACTTTTCCCCGCTGGCACCTTTGCTGTGGCAGCAAAAGCTGGACGTTTGTCTTTTTTGCTCCAAGCAGCACCGAAAGCGAAAAAAGGTGCTTTTGAGGATAGAGTCCTCAGGAAAGCAGAGAGGGCCAAATTGTGTGGTGAATTTGAAGGCGTTCCAGGAGGCAGTGAGGACCAGCACCGCTTTTCCCCGCTGGCACTTTTGCTGTGGCAGCAAAACCTGGACGTTTGTGTTTTCTGCTCCAAACAGCGCCGAAAGCGAAAAAAGGTGCTTTTGAGGATAGAGTCCGCAGGAAAGCAGAGAGGGCCAAATTGTCTGGGGCATTTGATGGGGTTCCAGGAGGCAGTGAGGACCAGCACCACTTTTCCCCGCTGGCACCTTTGCTGTGGCAGCAAAAGCTGGACGTTTGTCTTTTTTGCTCCAAACAGCGCCGAAAGTGAAAAAAGGTGCTTTTGAGGATAGAGTCCGCAGGAAAGCAGAGAGGGCCAAATTGTCTGGGGCATTTGATGGGGTTCCAGGAGGCAGTGAGGACCAGCACCACTTTTCCCCGCTGGCACCTTTGCTGTGGCAGCAAAAGCTGAATGTATGTCTTTTCAGCTCCGGAGGGTGCTGAAACTGAAAAAAGGTGCTTTTGAGGATAGAGTCCTCAGGAAAGCAGAGAGGGCCAAATTGTCTGGGGCATTTGATGGGGTTCCAGGAGGCAGTGAGGACCAGCACCACTTTTCCCCGCTGGCACCTTTGCTGTGGCAGCAAAAGCTGGACGATTGTCTTTTTTGCTCCAAACAGCGCCGAAAGTGAAAAAAGGTGCTTTTGAGGATAGAGTCCGCAGGAAAGCAGAGAGGGCGAAATTGTCTGGGGCATTTGATGGGGTTCCAGGAGGCAGTGAGGACCAGCACCACTTTTCCCCGCTGCCACCTTTGCTGTGGCAGCAAAAGCTGGACGTTTGTCTTTTTTGCTCCAAACAGCGCCGAAAATGAAAAAAGGTGCTTTTGAGGATGGAGTCCGCAGGAAAGTAGAGAGGGCCAAATTGTCTGGGGCATTTGATGGGGTTCCAGGAGGCAGTGAGGACCAGCACCACTTTTCCCCGCTGGCACCTTTGCTGTGGCAGCAAAAGCTGGACGTTTGTCTTTTTTGCTCCAAACAGCGCCGAAAGCGAAAAAAGGTGCTTTTGAGGATAGAGTCCTCAGGAAAGCAGAGAGGGCCAAATTGTCTGGGGCATTTGATGGGGTTCCAGGAGGCAGTGAGGACCAGCACCACTTTTCCTTGCTGCCACCTTTGCTATGGCAGCAATAGCTGAACGTTTCTTTTCAGCTCCGGAGGGTTCTGAAAGTGAAAAAAGGTGCTTTTGAGGATAGAGTCCTCAGGAAAGCAGAGAGGGCCAAATTGTCTGGGGCATTTGATGGGGTTCCAGGAGGCAGTGAGGACCAGCACCACTTTTCCCCGCTGGCACCTTTGCTGTGGCAGCAAAAGCTGAACGTTTGTCTTTTCAGCTCCGGAGGGTGCTGAAAGTGAAAAAAGGAGCTTTTGAGGATAGAGTCCTCAGGAAAGCAGAGAGGGCCAAATTGTCTGGGGCATTTGATGGGGTTCCAGGAGGCAGTGAGGACCAGCACCACTTTTCCCCGCTGGCACATTTGCTGTGGCAGCAAAAGCTGGACGTTTGTCTTTTTTGCTCCAAACAGCGGCGAAAGTGAAAAAAGGTGCTTTTGAGGATAGAGTCCTCAGGAAAGCAGAGAGGGCCAAATTGTCTGGGGCATTTGATGGGGTTCCAGGAGGCAGTGAGGACCAGCACCACTTTTCCCCGCTGGCACCTTTGCTGTGGCAGCAAAAGCTGGACGTTTGTCTTTTTTGCTCCAAGCAGCGCCGAAAGCGAAAAAAGGTGCTTTTGAGGATAGAGTCCTCAGGAAAGCAGAGAGGGCCAAATTGTGTGGTGAATTTGAAGGCGTTCCAGGAGGCAGTGAGGACCAGCACCGCTTTTCCTTGCTGCCACCTTTGCTGTGGCAGCAAAAGCTGGACGTTTGTCTTTTTTGCTCCAAACAGCGCCGAAAGCGAAAAAAGGTGCTTTTGAGGATAGAGTCCTCAGGAAAGCAGAGAGGGCCAAATTGTCTGGGGCATTTGAAGGGGTTCCAGGAGGCAGTGAGGACCAGCACCACTTTTCCCCGCTGGCACCTTTGCTGTGGCAGCAAAAGCTGGACGTTTGTCTTTTTTGCTCCGGAGGGCACCGAAAGCGAAAAAAGGTGCTTTTGAGGACAGAGTCCTCAGGAAAGCAGAGAGGGCCAAATTGTCTGGGGCATTTGATGGGGTTCCAGGAGGCAGTGAGGACCAGCACCACTTTTCCCCGCTGGCACCTTTGCTGTGGCAGCAAAGGCTGGATGTTTGTCTTTTTTGCTCCAAACAGCGGCGAAAGTGAAAAAAGGTGCTTTTGAGGATAGAGTCCGCAGGAAAGCAGAGAGGGCCAAATTGTCTGCGGCATTTGATGGGGTTCCAGGAGGCAGTGAGGACCAGCACCACTTTTCCTTGCTGCCACCTTTGCTGTGGCAGCAAAAGCTGGACGTTTGTCTTTTTTGCTCCAAACAGCGGCGAAAGTGAAAAAAGGTGCTTTTGAGGATAGAGTCCGCAGGAAAGCAGAGAGGGCCAAATTGTCTGGGGCATTTGATGGGGTTCCAGGAGGCAGTGAGGACCAGCACCACTTTTCCCCGCTGGCACCTTTGCTGTGGCAGCAAAAGCTGGACGTTTGTCTTTTTTGCTCCAAACAGCGGCGAAAGTGAAAAAAGGTGCTTTTGAGGATAGAGTCCGCAGGAAAGCAGAGAGGGCCAAATTGTCTGGGGCATTTGATGGGGTTCCAGGAGGCAGTGAGGACCAGCACCACTTTTCCCCGCTGGCACCTTTGCTGTGGCAGCAAAAGCTGGACGTTTGTCTTTTTTGCTCCAAGCAGCACCGAAAGCGAAAAAAGGTGCTTTTGAGGATAGAGTCCTCAGGAAAGCAGAGAGGGCCAAATTGTGTGGTGAATTTGAAGGCGTTCCAGGAGGCAGTGAGGACCAGCACCGCTTTTCCCCGCTGCCACTTTTGCTGTGGCAGCAAAACCTGGACGTTTGTCTTTTCTGCTCCAAACAGCGCCGAAAGCGAAAAAAGGTGCTTTTGAGGATAGAGTCCTCAGGAAAGCAGAGAGGGCCAAATTGTCTGGGGCATTTGATGGGGTTCCAGGAGGCAGTGAGGACCAGCACCACTTTTCCCCGCTGGCACCTTTGCTGTGGCAGCAAAGGCTGGACGTTTGTCTTTTTTGCTCCAAACAGCGCCGAAAGTGAAAAAAGGTGCTTTTGAGGATAGAGTCCGCAGGAAAGCAGAGAGGGCCAAATTGTCTGGGGCATTTGATGGGGTTCCAGGAGGCAGTGAGGACCAGCACCACTTTTCCCTGCAGGCACCTTTGCTGTGGCAGCAAAAGCTGGACGTTTGTCTTTTTTGCTCCAAACAGCGCCGAAAGTGAAAAAAGGTGCTTTTGAGGATAGAGTCCGCAGGAAAGCAGAGAGGGCCAAATTGTCTGGGGCATTTGATGGGGTTCCAGGAGGCAGTGAGGACCAGCACCACTTTTCCCCGCTGGCACCTTTGCTGTGGCAGCAAAAGCTGGACGTTTGTCTTTTTTGCTCCAAACAGCGCCGAAAGTGAAAAAAGGTGCTTTTGAGGATAGAGTCCGCAGGAAAGCAGAGAGGGCCAAATTGTCTGGGGCATTTGATGGGGTTCCAGGAGGCAGTGAGGACCAGCACCACTTTTCCCCGCTGGCACCTTTGCTGTGGCAGCAAAAGCTGGACGTTTGTCTTTTTTGCTCCGGAGGGCGCCGAAAGCGAAAAAAGGTGCTTTTGAGGATAGAGTCCTCAGGAAAGCAGAGAGGGCCAAATTGTCTGGGGCATTTGATGGGGTTCCAGGAGGCAGTGAGGACCAGCACCACTTTTCCCCGCTGGCACTTTTGCTGTGGCAGCAAAAGCTGGACGTTTGTCTTTTTTGCTCCAAACAGCGGCGAAAGCGAAAAAAGGTGCTTTTAAGGATAGATTCCTCAGGAAAGCAGAGAGGGCCAAATTGTCTGGGGCATTTGATGGGGTTCCAGGAGGCAGTGAGGACCAGCACCACTTTTCCCCGCTGCCACCTTTGCTGTGGCAGCAAAAGCTGGACGTTTGTCTTTTTTGCTCCAAACAGCGCCGAAAGCGAAAAAAGGTGCTTTTGAGGATAGAGTCCTCAGGAAAGCAGAGAGGGCCAAATTGTCTGGGGCATTTGATGGGGTTCCAGGAGGCAGTGAGGACCAGCACCACTTTTCCCCGCTGGCACCTTTGCTATGGCAGCAAAAGCTGAACGTTTGTCTTTTCAGCTCCGGAGGGTTCTGAAAGTGAAAAAAGGTGCTATTGAGGATAGAGTCCTCAGGAAAGCAGAGAGGGCCAAATTGTCTGGGGCATTTGATGGGGTTCCAGGAGGCAGTGAGGACCAGCACCACTTTTCCCCGCTGGCACTTTTGCTGTGGCAGCAAAAGCTGAACGTTTGTCTTTTCAGCTCCGGAGGGTGCTGAAAGTGAAAAAAAGTGCTTTTGAGGATAGAGTCCTCAGGAAAGCAGAGAGGGCCAAATTGTCTGGGGCATTTGATGGGGTTCCAGGAGGCAGTGAGGACCAGCACCACTTTTCCCCGCTGGCACCTTTGCTGTGGCAGCAAAAGCTGGACGTTTGTCTTTTTTGCTCCAAACAGCGGCGAAAGTGAAAAAAGGTGCTTTTGAGGATAGAGTCCTCAGGAAAGCAGAGAGGGCCAAATTGTCTGGGGCATTTGATGGGGTTCCAGGAGGCAGTGAGGACCAGCACCACTTTTCCCCGCTGGCACCTTTGCTGTGGCAGCAAAAGCTGGACGTTTGTCTTTTCTGCTCCAAACAGCGCCGAAAGCGAAAAAAGGTGCTTTTGAGGATAGAGTCCTCAGGAAAGCAGAGAGGGCCAAATTGTCTCGGGCATTTGATGGGGTTCCAGGAGGCAGTGAGGACCAGCACCACTTTTCCCCGCTGCCACCTTTGCTGTGGCAGCAAAAGCTGGACGTTTGTCTTTTTTGCTCCGGAGGGCACCGAAAGCGAAAAAAGGTGCTTTTGAGGATAGAGTCCTCAGGAAAGCAGAGAGGGCCAAATTGTCTGGGGCATTTGATGGGGTTCCAGGAGGCAGTGAGGACCAGCACCACTTTTCCCCGCTGGCACCTTTGCTGTGGCAGCAAAAGCTGGACTTTTGTCTTTTTTGCTCCAAACAGCGCCGAAAGTGAAAAAAGGTGCTTTTGAGGATAGAGTCCGCAGGAAAGCAGAGAGGGCCAAATAGTCTGGGGCATTTGATGGGGTTCCAGGAGGCAGTGAGGACCAGCACCACTTTTCCCCGCTGGCACCATTGCTGTGGCAGCAAAAGCTGGACGTTTGTCTTTTTTGATCCAAGCAGCACCGAAAGCGAAAAAAGGTGCTTTTGAGGATAGAGTCCTCAGGAAAGCAGAGAGGGCCAAATTGTGTGGTGAATTTGAAGGCGTTCCAGGAGGCAGTGAGGACCAGCACCGCTTTTCCCCGCTGCCACTTTTGCTGTGGCAGCAAAACCTGGACGTTTGTGTTTTCTGCTCCAAACAGCGCCGAAAGCGAAAAAAGGTGCTTTTGAGGATAGAGTCCTCAGGAAAGCAGAGAGGGCCAAATTGTCTGGGGCATTTGATGGGGTTCCAGGAGGCAGTGAGGACCAGCACCACTTTTCCCCGCTGGCACCTTTGCTGTGGCAGCAAAAGCTGGACGTTTGTCTTTTCTGCTCCAAACAGCGCCGAAAGCGAAAAAAGGTGCTTTTGAGGATAGAGTCCTCAGGAAAGCAGAGAGGGCCAAATTGTCTCGGGCATTTGATGGGGTTCCAGGAGGCAGTGAGGACCAGCACCACTTTTCCCCGCTGGCACCTTTGCTGTGGCAGCAAAAGCTGGACGTTTGTCTTTTTTGCTCCGGAGGGCACCGAAAGCGAAAAAAGGTGCTTTTGAGGATAGAGTCCTCAGGAAAGCAGAGAGGGCCAAATTGTCTGGGGCATTTGATGGGGTTCCAGGAGGCAGTGAGGACCAGCACCACTTTTCCCCGCTGGCACCTTTGCTGTGGCAGCAAAAGCTGGACGTTTGTCTTTTTTGCTCCAAACAGCGCCGAAAGTGAAAAACGGTGCTTTTGAGGATAGAGTCCGCAGGAAAGCAGAGAGGGCCAAATAGTCTGGGGCATTTGATGGGGTTCCAGGAGGCAGTGAGGACCAGCACCACTTTTCCCCGCTGGCACCTTTGCTGTGGCAGCAAAAGCTGGACGTTTGTCTTTTTTGCTCCAAGCAGCACCGAAAGCGAAAAAAGGTGCTTTTGAGGATAGAGTCCTCAGGAAAGCAGAGAGGGCCAAATTGTGTGGTGAATTTGAAGGCGTTCCAGGAGGCAGTGAGGACCAGCACCGCTTTTCCCCGCTGCCACTTTTGCTGTGGCAGCAAAACCTGGACGTTTGTGTTTTCTGCTCCAAACAGCGCCGAAAGCGAAAAAAGGTGCTTTTGAGGATAGAGTCCTCAGGAAAGCAGAGAGGGCCAAATTGTCTGGGGCATTTGATGGGGTTCCAGGAGGCAGTGAGGACCAGCACCACTTTTCCCCGCTGGCACCTTTGCTGTGGCAGCAAAGGCTGGACGTTTGTCTTTTTTGCTCCAAACAGCGCCGAAAGTGAAAAAAGGTGCTTTTGAGGATAGAGTCCGCAGGAAAGCAGAGAGGGCCAAATTGTCTGGGGCATTTGATGGGGTTCCAGGAGGCAGTGAGGACCAGCACCACTTTTCCCCGCTGGCACCTTTGCTGTGGCAGCAAAAGCTGGACGTTTGTCTTTTTTGCTCCAAACAGCGGCGAAAGTGAAAAAAGGTGCTTTTGAGGATAGAGTCCGCAGGAAAGCAGAGAGGGCCAAATTGTCTGGGGCATTTGATGGGGTTCCAGGAGGCAGTGAGGACCAGCACCACTTTTCCCCGCTGGCACCTTTGCTGTGGCAGCAAAAGCTGGACGTTTGTCTTTTTTGCTCCAAACAGCGCCGAAAGTGAAAAAAGGTGCTTTTGAGGATAGAGTCCGCAGGAAAGCAGAGAGGGCCAAATTGTCTGGGGCATTTGATGGGGTTCCAGGAGGCAGTGAGGACCAGCACCACTTTTCCCCGCTGGCACCTTTGCTGTGGCAGCAAAAGCTGGACGTTTGTCTTTTTTGCCCCGGAGGGCGCCGAAAGCGAAAAAAGGTGCTTTTGAGGATAGAGTCCTCAGGAAAGCAGAGAGGGCCAAATTGTCTGGGGCATTTGATGGGGTTCCAGGAGGCAGTGAGGACCAGCACCACTTTTCCCCGCTGGCACCTTTGCTGTGGCAGCAAAAGCTGGACGTTTGTCTTTTTTGCTCCAAACAGCGGCGAAAGCGAAAAAAGGTGCTTTTAAGGATAGAGTCCTCAGGAAAGCAGAGAGGGCCAAATTGTCTGGGGCATTTGATGGGGTTCCAGGAGGCAGTGAGGACCAGCACCACTTTTCCCCGCTGGCACCTTTGCTGTGGCAGCAAAAGCTGGACGTTTGTCTTTTTTGCTCCAAACAGCGCCGAAAGCGAAAAAAGGTGCTTTTGAGGATAGAGTCCTCAGGAAAGCAGAGAGGGCCAAATTGTCTGGGGCATTTGATGGGGTTCCAGGAGGCAGTGAGGACCAGCACCACTTTTCCCCGCTGGCACCTTTGCTATGGCAGCAAAAGCTGAACGTTTGTCTTTTCAGCTCCGGAGGGTTCTGAAAGTGAAAAAAGGTGCTATTGAGGATAGAGTCCTCAGGAAAGCAGAGAGGGCGAAATTGTCTGGGGCATTTGATGGGGTTCCAGGAGGCAGTGAGGACCAGCACCACTTTTCCCCGCTGGCACCTTTGCTGTGGCAGCAAAAGCTGGACGTTTGTCTTTTCTGCTCCAAACAGCGCCGAAAGCGAAAAAAGGTGCTTTTGAGGATAGAGTCCTCAGGAAAGCAGAGAGGGCCAAATTGTCTGGGGCATTTGATGGGGTTCCAGGAGGCAGTGAGGACTAGCACCACTTTTCCCCGCTGGCACCTTTGCTGTGGCAGCAAAAGCTGGACGTTTGTCTTTTTTGCTCCGGAGGGCACCGAAAGCGAAAAAAGGTGCTTTTGAGGATAGAGTCCTCAGGAAAGCAGAGAGGGCCAAATTGTCTGGGGCATTTGATGGGGTTCCAGGAGGCAGTGAGGACCAGCACCACTTTTCCCCGCTGGCACCTTTGCTGTGGCAGCAAAGGCTGGACGTTTGTCTTTTTTGCTCCAAACAGCGCCGAAAGTGAAAAAAGGTGCTTTTGAGGATAGAGTCCGCAGGAAAGCAGAGAGGGCCAAATTGTCTGGGGCATTTGATGGGGTTCCAGGAGGCAGTGAGGACCAGCACCACTTTTCCCCGCTGGCACCTTTGCTGTGGCAGCAAAAGCTGGACGTTTGTCTTTTTTGCTCCAAACAGCGGCGAAAGTGAAAAAAGGTGCTTTTGAGGATAGAGTCCGCAGGAAAGCAGAGAGGGCCAAATTGTCTGGGGCATTTGATGGGGTTCCAGGAGGCAGTGAGGACCAGCACCACTTTTCCCCGCTGGCACCTTTGCTGTGGCAGCAAAAGCTGGACGTTTGTCTTTTTTGCTCCAAACAGCGCCGAAAGTGAAAAAAGGTGCTTTTGAGGATAGAGTCCGCAGGAAAGCAGAGAGGGCCAAATTGTCTGGGGCATTTGATGGGGTTCCAGGAGGCAGTGAGGACCAGCACCACTTTTCCCCGCTGGCACCTTTGCTGTGGCAGCAAAAGCTGGACGTTTGTCTTTTTTGCTCCGGAGGGCGCCGAAAGCGAAAAAAGGTGCTTTTGAGGATAGAGTCCTCAGGAAAGCAGAGAGGGCCAAATTGTCTGGGGCATTTGATGGGGTTCCAGGAGGCAGTGAGGACCAGCACCACTTTTCCCCGCTGGCACCTTTGCTGTGGCAGCAAAAGCTGGACGTTTGTCTTTTTTGCTCCAAACAGCGGCGAAAGCGAAAAAAGGTGCTTTTAAGGATAGAGTCCTCAGGAAAGCAGAGAGGGCCAAATTGTCTGGGGCATTTGATGGGGTTCCAGGAGGCAGTGAGGACCAGCACCACTTTTCCCCGCTGCCACCTTTGCTGTGGCAGCAAAAGCTGGACGTTTGTCTTTTTTGCTCCAAACAGCGCCGAAAGTGAAAAAAGGTGCTTTTGAGGATAGAGTCCTCAGGAAAGCAGAGAGGGCCAAATTGTCTGGGGCATTTGATGGGGTTCCAGGAGGCAGTGAGGACCAGCACCACTTTTCCCCGCTGGCACCTTTGCTGTGGCAGCAAAAGCTGGACGTTTGTCTTTTCTGCTCCAAACAGCGCCGAAAGCGAAAAAAGGTGCTTTTGAGGATAGAGTCCTCAGGAAAGCAGAGAGGGCCAAATTGTCTGGGGCATTTGATGGGGTTCCAGGAGGCAGTGAGGACTAGCACCACTTTTCCCCGCTGGCACCTTTGCTGTGGCAGCAAAAGCTGGACGTTTGTCTTTTTTGCTCCGGAGGGCACCGAAAGCGAAAAAAGGTGCTTTTGAGGATAGAGTCCTCAGGAAAGCAGAGAGGGCCAAATTGTCTGGGGCATTTGATGGGGTTCCAGGAGGCAGTGAGGACCAGCACCACTTTTCTCCGCTGGCACCTTTGCTGTGGCAGCAAAGGCTGGACGTTTGTCTTTTTTGCTCCAAACAGCGCCGAAAGTGAAAAAAGGTGCTTTTGAGGATAGAGTCCGCAGGAAAGCAGAGAGGGCCAAATTGTCTGGGGCATTTGATGGGGTTCCAGGAGGCAGTGAGGACCAGCACCACTTTTCCCCGCTGGCACCTTTGCTGTGGCAGCAAAAGCTGGACGTTTGTCTTTTTTGCTCCAAACAGCGGCGAAAGTGAAAAAAGGTGCTTTTGAGGATAGAGTCCGCAGGAAAGCAGAGAGGGCCAAATTGTCTGGGGCATTTGATGGGGTTCCAGGAGGCAGTGAGGACCAGCACCACTTTTCCCCGCTGGCACCTTTGCTGTGGCAGCAAAAGCTGGACGTTTGTCTTTTTTGCTCCAAACAGCGCCGAAAGTGAAAAAAGGTGCTTTTGAGGATAGAGTCCGCAGGAAAGCAGAGAGGGCCAAATTGTCTGGGGCATTTGATGGGGTTCCAGGAGGCAGTGAGGACCAGCACCACTTTTCCCCGCTGGCACCTTTGCTGTGGCAGCAAAAGCTGGACGTTTGTCTTTTTTGCTCCGGAGGGCGCCGAAAGCGAAAAAAGGTGCTTTTGAGGATAGAGTCCTCAGGAAAGCAGAGAGGGCCAAATTGTCTGGGGCATTTGATGGGGTTCCAGGAGGCAGTGAGGACCAGCACCACTTTTCCCCGCTGGCACCTTTGCTGTGGCAGCAAAAGCTGGACGTTTGTCTTTTTTGCTCCAAACAGCGGCGAAAGCGAAAAAAGGTGCTTTTAAGGATAGAGTCCTCAGGAAAGCAGAGAGGGCCAAATTGTCTGGGGCATTTGATGGGGTTCCAGGAGGCAGTGAGGACCAGCACCACTTTTCCCCGCTGCCACCTTTGCTGTGGCAGCAAAAGCTGGACGTTTGTCTTTTTTGCTCCAAACAGCGCCGAAAGTGAAAAAAGGTGCTTTTGAGGATAGAGTCCTCAGGAAAGCAGAGAGGGCCAAATTGTCTGGGGCATTTGATGGGGTTCCAGGAGGCAGTGAGGACCAGCACCACTTTTCCCCGCTGGCACCTTTGCTGTGGCAGCAAAAGCTGAACGTTTGTCTTTTCAGCTCCGGAGGGTGCTGAAAGTGAAAAAAATTGCTTTTGAGGATAGAGTCCTCAGGAAAGCAGAGAGGGCCAAATTGTCTGGGGCATTTGATGGGGTTCCAGGAGGCAGTGAGGACCAGCACCACTTTTCCCCGCTGGTACCTTTGCTGTGGCAGCAAAAGCTGGACGTTTGTCTTTTTTGCTCCAAACAGCGGCGAAAGTGAAAAAAGGTGCTTTTGAGGATAGAGTCCTCAGGAAAGCAGAGAGGGCCAAATTGTCTGGGGCATTTGATGGGGTTCCAGGAGGCAGTGAGGACCAGCACCACTTTTCCCCGCTGGCACCTTTGCTGTGGCAGCAAAAGCTGGACGTTTGTCTTTTTTGCTCCAAGCAGCACCGAAAGCGAAAAAAGGTGCTTTTGAGGATAGAGTCCTCAGGAAAGCAGAGAGGGCCAAATTGTGTGGTGAATTTTAAGGCGTTCCAGGAGGCAGTGAGGACCAGCACCGCTTTTCCTTGCTGCCACCTTTGCTGTGGCAGCAAAACCTGGACGTTTGTCTTTTCTGCTCCAAACAGCGCCGAAAGCGAAAACAGGTGCTTTTGAGGATAGAGTCCTCAGGAAAGCAGAGAGGGCCAAATTGTCTCGGGCATTTGATGGGGTTCCAGGAGGCAGTGAGGACTAGCACCACTTTTCCCCGCTGGCACCTTTGCTGTGGCAGCAAAAGCTGGACGTTTGTCTTTTTTGCTCCGGAGGGCACCGAAAGCGAAAAAAGGTGCTTTTGAGGATAGAGTCCTCAGGAAAGCAGAGAGGGCCAAATTGTCTGGGGCATTTGATGGGGTTCCAGGAGGCAGTGAGGACCAGCACCACTTTTCCCCGCTGGCACCTTTGCTGTGGCAGCAAAGGCTGGACGTTTGTCTTTTTTGCTCCAAACAGCGCCGAAAGTGAAAAAAGGTGCTTTTGAGGATAGAGTCCGCAGGAAAGCAGAGAGGGCCAAATTGTCTGGGGCATTTGATGGGGTTCCAGGAGGCAGTGAGGACCAGCACCACTTTTCCCCGCTGGCACCTTTGCTGTGGCAGCAAAAGCTGGACGTTTGTCTTTTTTGCTCCAAACAGCGGCGAAAGCGAAAAAAGGTGCTTTTGAGGATGGAGTCCGCAGGAAAGTAGAGAGGGCCAAATTGTCTGGGGCATTTGATGGGGTTCCAGGAGGCAGTGAGGACCAGCACCACTTTTCCCCGCTGCCACCTTTGCTGTGGCAGCAAAAGCTGGACGTTTGTCTTTTTTGCTCCAAACAGCGGCGAAAGTGAAAAAAGGTGCTTTTGAGGATAGAGTCCTCAGGAAAGCAGAGAGGGCCAAATTGTCTGGGGCATTTGATGGGGTTCCAGGAGGCAGTGAGGACCAGCACCACTTTTCCCTGCTGCCACCTTTGCTGTGGCAGCAAAAGCTGGACGTTTGTCTTTTTTGCTCCAAACAGCGGCGAAAGTGAAAAAAGGTGCTTTTGAGGATAGAGTCCGCAGGAAAGCAGAGAGGGCCAAATTGTCTGGGGCATTTGATGGGGTTCCAGGAGGCAGTGAGGACCAGCACCACTTTTCCCCGCTGGCACCTTTGCTGTGGCAGCAAAAGCTGGACGTTTGTCTTTTTTGCTCCGGAGGGCGCCGAAAGCGAAAAAAGGTGCTTTTGAGGATAGAGTCCTCAGGAAAGCAGAGAGGGCCAAATTGTCTGGGGCATTTGATGGGGTTCCAGGAGGCAGTGAGGACCAGCACCACTTTTCCCCGCTGGCACCTTTGCTGTGGCAGCAAAAGCTGGACGTTTGTCTTTTTTGCTCCAAACAGCGGCGAAAGCGAAAAAAGGTGCTTTTAAGGATAGAGTCCTCAGGAAAGCAGAGAGGGCCAAATTGTCTGGGGCATTTGATGGGGTTCCAGGAGGCAGTGAGGACCAGCACCACTTTTCCCCGCTGCCACCTTTGCTGTGGCAGCAAAAGCTGGACGTTTGTCTTTTTTGCTCCAAACAGCGCCGAAAGCGAAAAAAGGTGCTTTTGAGGATAGAGTCCTCAGGAAAGCAGAGAGGGCCAAATTGTCTGGGGCATTTGATGGGGTTCCAGGAGGCAGTGAGGACTAGCACCACTTTTCCCCGCTGGCACCTTTGCTGTGGCAGCAAAAGCTGGACGTTTGTCTTTTTTGCTCCGGAGGGCACCGAAAGCGAAAAAAGGTGCTTTTGAGGATAGAGTCCTCAGGAAAGCAGAGAGGGCCAAATTGTCTGGGGCATTTGATGGGGTTCCAGGAGGCAGTGAGGACCAGCACCACTTTTCCCCGCTGGCACCTTTGCTGTGGCAGCAAAGGCTGGACGTTTGTCTTTTTTGCTCCAAACAGCGCCGAAAGTGAAAAAAGGTGCTTTTGAGGATAGAGTCCGCAGGAAAGCAGAGAGGGCCAAATTGTCTGCGGCATTTGATGGGGTTCCAGGAGGCAGTGAGGACCAGCACCACTTTTCCCCGCTGGCACCTTTGCTGTGGCAGCAAAAGCTGGACGTTTGTCTTTTTTGCTCCAAACAGCGCCGAAAGTGAAAAAAGGTGCTTTTGAGGATAGAGTCCGCAGGAAAGCAGAGAGGGCCAAATTGTCTGGGGCATTTGATGGGGTTCCAGGAGGCAGTGAGGACCAGCACCACTTTTCCCCGCTGGCACCTGTGCTGTGGCAGCAAAAGCTGGACGTTTGTCTTTTTTGCTCCAAACAGCGGCGAAAGCGAAAAAAGGTGCTTTTGAGGATGGAGTCCGCAGGAAAGTAGAGAGGGCCAAATTGTCTGGGGCATTTGATGGGGTTCCAGGAGGCAGTGAGGACCAGCACCACTTTTCCCCGCTGCCACCTTTGCTGTGGCAGCAAAAGCTGGACGTTTGTCTTTTTTGCTCCAAACAGCGGCGAAAGTGAAAAAAGGTGCTTTTGAGGATAGAGTCCGCAGGAAAGCAGAGAGGGCCAAATTGTCTGGGGCATTTGATGGGGTTCCAGGAGGCAGTGAGGACCAGCACCACTTTTCCCCGCTGCCACCTTTGCTGTGGCAGCAAAAGCTGGACGTTTGTCTTTTTTGCTCCAAACAGCGCCGAAAGCGAAAAAAGGTGCTTTTGAGGATAGAGTCCGCAGGAAAGCAGAGAGGGCCAAATTGTCTGGGGCATTTGATGGGGTTCCAGGAGGCAGTGAGGACCAGCACCACTTTTCCCCGCTGGCACCTTTGCTGTGGCAGCAAAAGCTGGACGTTTGTCTTTTTTGCTCCAAACAGCGCCGAAAGTGAAAAAAGGTGCTTTTGAGGATAGAGTCTGCAGGAAAGCAGAGAGGGCGAAATTGTCTGGGGCATTTGATGGGGTTCCAGGAGGCAGTGAGGACCAGCATCACTTTTCCCCGCTGGCACATTTGCTGTGGCAGCAAAAGCTGGACGTTTGTCTTTTTTGCTCCGGAGGGCACAGAAAGCGAAAAAAGGTGCTTTTGAGGATAGAGTCCTCAGGAAAGCAGAGAGGGCCAAATTGTCTGGGGCATTTGATGGGGTTCCAGGAGGCAGTGAGGACCAGCACCACTTTTCCCCGCTGCCACCTTTGCTGTGGCAGCAAAAGCTGGACGTTTGTCTTTTTTGCTCCAAACAGCGCCGAAAATGAAAAAAGGTGCTTTTGAGGATGGAGTCCGCAGGAAAGCAGAGAGGGCCAAATTGTCTGGGGCATTTGAAGGGGTTCCAGGAGGCAGTGAGGACCAGCACCACTTTTCCCCGCTGGCACCTTTGCTGTGGCAACAAAAGCTGAACGTATGTCTTTTCAGCTCCTGAGGGTGCTGATATTGAAAAAAGGTGCTTTTGAGGATAGAGTCCTCAGGAAAGCAGAGAGGGCCAAATTGTCTGGGGCATTTGATGGGGTTCCAGGAGGCAGTGAGGACCAGCACCACTTTTCCCCGCTGGCACCTTTGCTGTGGCAGCAAAAGCTGGACGTTTGTCTTTTTTGCTCCAAACAGCGGCGAAAGCGAAAAAAGGTGCTTTTGAGGATAGAGTCCTCAGGAAAGCAGAGAGGGCCAAATTGTCTGGGGCATTTGATGGGGTTCCAGGAGGCAGTGAGGACCAGCACCACTTTTCCCCGCTGGCACCTTTGCTGTGGCAGCAAAAGGTGGACGTTCGTCTTTTTTGCTCCAAACAGCGCCGAAAGCGAAAAAAGGTGCTTTTGAGGATAGAGTCCTCAGGAAAGCAGAGAGGGCCAAATTGTGTGGTGAATTTGAAGGCGTTCCAGGAGGCAGTGAGGACCAGCACCGCTTTTCCTTGCTGCCACCTTTGCTGTGGCAGCAAAAGCTGGACGTTTGTCTTTTCTGCTCCAAACAGCGCCGAAAGCGAAAAAAGGTGCTTTTGAGGATAGAGTCCTCAGGAAAGCAGAGAGGGCCAAATTGTCTGGGGCATTTGATGGGGTTCCAGGAGGCAGTGAGGACTAGCACCACTTTTCCCCGCTGGCACCTTTGCTGTGGCAGCAAAAGCTGGACGTTTGTCTTTTTTGCTCCGGAGGGCACCGAAAGTGAAAAAAGGTGCTTTTGAGGATAGAGTCCTCAGGAAAGCAGAGAGGGCCAAATTGTCTGGGGCATTTGATGGGGTTCCAGGAGGCAGTGAGGACCAGCACCACTTTTCCCCGCTGGCACCTTTGCTGTGGCAGCAAAGGCTGGACGTTTGTCTTTTTTGCTCCAAACAGCGCCGAAAGTGAAAAAAGGTGCTTTTGAGGATAGAGTCCGCAGGAAAGCAGAGAGGGCCAAATTGTCTGCGGCATTTGATGGGGTTCCAGGAGGCAGTGAGGACCAGCACCACTTTTCCCCGCTGGCACCTTTGCTGTGGCAGCAAAAGCTGGACGTTTGTCTTTTTTGCTCCAAACAGCGCCGAAAGTGAAAAAAGGTGCTTTTGAGGATAGAGTCCGCAGGAAAGCAGAGAGGGCCAAATTGTCTGGGGCATTTGATGGGGTTCCAGGAGGCAGTGAGGACCAGCACCACTTTTCCCCGCTGGCACCTGTGCTGTGGCAGCAAAAGCTGGACGTTTGTCTTTTTTGCTCCAAACAGCGGCGAAAGCGAAAAAAGGTGCTTTTGAGGATGGAGTCCGCAGGAAAGTAGAGAGGGCCAAATTGTCTGGGGCATTTGATGGGGTTCCAGGAGGCAGTGAGGACCAGCACCACTTTTCCCCGCTGCCACCTTTGCTGTGGCAGCAAAAGCTGGACGTTTGTCTTTTTTGCTCCAAACAGCGGCGAAAGTGAAAAAAGGTGCTTTTGAGGATAGAGTCCGCAGGAAAGCAGAGAGGGCCAAATTGTCTGGGGCATTTGATGGGGTTCCAGGAGGCAGTGAGGACCAGCACCACTTTTCCCCGCTGCCACCTTTGCTGTGGCAGCAAAAGCTGGACGTTTGTCTTTTTTGCTCCAAACAGCGCCGAAAGCGAAAAAAGGTGCTTTTGAGGATAGAGTCCGCAGGAAAGCAGAGAGGGCCAAATTGTCTGGGGCATTTGATGGGGTTCCAGGAGGCAGTGAGGACCAGCACCACTTTTCCCCGCTGGCACCTTTGCTGTGGCAGCAAAAGCTGGACGTTTGTCTTTTTTGCTACAAACAGCGCCGAAAGTGAAAAAAGGTGCTTTTGAGGATAGAGTCTGCAGGAAAGCAGAGAGGGCGAAAGTGTCTGGGGCATTTGATGGGGTTCCAGGAGGCAGTGAGGACCAGCATCACTTTTCCCCGCTGGCACATTTGCTGTGGCAGCAAAAGCTGGACGTTTGTCTTTTTTGCTCCGGAGGGCACAGAAAGCGAAAAAAGGTGCTTTTGAGGATAGAGTCCTCAGGAAAGCAGAGAGGGCCAAATTGTCTGGGGCATTTGATGGGGTTCCAGGAGGCAGTGAGGACCAGCACCACTTTTCCCCGCTGCCACCTTTGCTGTGGCAGCAAAAGCTGGACGTTTGTCTTTTTTGCTCCAAACAGCGCCGAAAATGAAAAAAGGTGCTTTTGAGGATGGAGTCCGCAGGAAAGCAGAGAGGGCCAAATTGTCTGGGGCATTTGAAGGGGTTCCAGGAGGCAGTGAGGACCAGCACCACTTTTCCCCGCTGGCACCTTTGCTGTGGCAACAAAAGCTGAACGTATGTCTTTTCAGCTCCGGAGGGTGCTGATATTGAAAAAAGGTGCTTTTGAGGATAGAGTCCTCAGGAAAGCAGAGAGGGCCAAATTGTCTGGGGCATTTGATGGGGTTCCAGGAGGCAGTGAGGACCAGCACCACTTTTCCCCGCTGGCACCTTTGCTGTGGCAGCAAAAGCTGGACGTTTGTCTTTTTTGCTCCAAACAGCGGCGAAAGTGAAAAAAGGTGCTTTTGAGGATAGAGTCCTCAGGAAAGCAGAGAGGGCCAAATTGTCTGGGGCATTTGATGGGGTTCCAGGAGGCAGTGAGGACCAGCACCACTTTTCCCCGCTGGCACCTTTGCTGTGGCAGCAAAAGGTGGACGTTCGTCTTTTTTGCTCCAAACAGCGCCGAAAGCGAAAAAAGGTGCTTTTGAGGATAGAGTCCTCAGGAAAGCAGAGAGGGCCAAATTGTCTGGGGCATTTGATGGGGTTCCAGGAGGCAGTGAGGACCAGCACCACTTTTCCCCGCTGGCACCTTTGCTGTGGCAGCAAAAGCTGGACGTATGTCTTTTCAGCTCCGGAGGGTGCTGAAATTGAAAAAAGGTGCTTTTGAGGATAGAGTCCTCAGGAAAGCAGAGAGGGCCAAATTGTCTGGGGCATTTGATGGGGTTCCAGGAGGCAGTGAGGACCAGCACCACTTTTCCCCGCTGGCACCTTTGCTGTGGCAGCAAAAGCTGGACGTTTGTCTTTTTTGCTCCAAACAGCGCCGAAAGTGAAAAAAGGTGCTTTTGAGGATAGAGTCTGCAGGAAAGCAGAGAGGGCGAAATTTTCTGGGGCATTTGATGGGGTTCCAGGAGGCAGTGAGGACCAGCATCACTTTTCCCCGCTGGCACATTTGCTGTGGCAGCAAAAGCTGGACGTTTGTCTTTTTTGCTCCGGAGGGCACCGAAAGCGAAAAAAGGTGCTTTTGAGGATAGAGTCCTCAGGAAAGCAGAGAGGGCCAAATTGTCTGGGGCATTTGATGGGGTTCCAGGAGGCAGTGAGGACCAGCACCACTTTTCCCCGCTGCCACCTTTGCTGTGGCAGCAAAAGCTGGACGTTTGTCTTTTTTGCTCCAAACAGCGCCGAAAATGAAAAAAGGTGCTTTTGAGGATGGAGTCCGCAGGAAAGTAGAGAGGGCCAAATTGTCTGGGGCATTTGATGGGGTTCCAGGAGGCAGTGAGGACCAGCACCACTTTTCCCCGCTGGCACCTTTGCTGTGGCAACAAAAGCTGAACGTATGTCTTTTCAGCTCCGGAGGGTGCTGATATTGAAAAAAGGTGCTTTTGAGGATAGAGTCCTCAGGAAAGCAGAGAGGGCCAAATTGTCTGGGGCATTTGATGGGGTTCCAGGAGGCAGTGAGGACCAGCACCACTTTTCCCCGCTGCCACCTTTGCTGTGGCAGCAAAAGCTGGACGTTTGTCTTTTTTGCTCCAAACAGCGGCGAAAGCGAAAAAAGGTGCTTTTGAGGATAGAGTCCTCAGGAAAGCAGAGAGGGCCAAATTGTCTGGGGCATTTGATGGGGTTCCAGGAGGCAGTGAGGACCAGCACCACTTTTCCCCGCTGCCACCTTTGCTGTGGCAGCAAAAGCTGGACGTTTGTCTTTTTTGCTCCAAACAGCGCCGAAAGCGAAAAAAGGTGCTTTTGAGGATAGAGTCCTCAGGAAAGCAGAGAGGGCCAAATTGTCTGGGGCATTTGATGGGGTTCCAGGAGGCAGTGAGGACCAGCACCACTTTTCCCCGCTGCCACCTTTGCTGTGGCAGCAAAAGCTGGACGTTTGTCTTTTTTGCTCCAAACAGCACCGAAAGTGAAAAAAGGTGCTTTTGAGGATAGAGTCCTCAGGAAAGCAGAGAGGGCCAAATTGTCTGGGGCATTTGATGGGGTTCCAGGAGGCAGTGAGGACCAGCACCACTTTTCCCCGCTGGCACCTTTGCTGTGGCAGTAAAAGCTGGACGTATGTCTTTTCAGCTCCGGAGGGTTCTGAAAGTGAAAAAAGGTGCTTTTGAGGATAGAGTCCTCAGGAAAGCAGAGAGGGCCAAATTGTCTGGGGCATTTGATGGGGTTCCAGGAGGCAGTGAGGACCAGCACCACTTTTCCCCGCTGGCACCTTTGCTGTGGCAGCAAAAGCTGGACGTTCGTCTTTTTTGCTCCAAACAGCGCCGAAAGCGATAAAAGGTGCTTTTGAGGATAGAGTCCTCAGGAAAGCAGAGAGGGCCAAATTGTCTGGGGCATTTGATGGGGTTCCAGGAGGCAGTGAGGACCAGCACCACTTTTCCCCGCTGGCACCTTTGCTGTGGCAGCAAAAGCTGGACGTTTGTCTTTTTTGCTCCAAACAGCACCGAAAGTGAAAAAAGGTGCTTTTGAGGATAGAGTCCTCAGTAAAGCAGAGAGGGCCAAATTGTCTGGGGCATTTGATGGGGTTCCAGGAGGCAGTGAGGACCAGCACCACTTTTCCCCGCTGGCACCTTTGCTGTGGCGGCAAAAGCTGGACGTTTGTCTTTTTTGCTCCAAACAGCACCGAAAGTGAAAAAAGGTGCTTTTGAGGATAGAGTCCGCAGGAAAGCAGAGAGGGCCAAATTGTCTGGGGCATTTGATGGGGTTCCAGGAGGCAGTGAGGACCAGCACCACTTTTCCCCGCTGGCACGTTTGCTGTGGCAGCAAAAGCTGGACGTTTGTCTTTTTTGCTCTGGAGGATGCCGAAAGTGAAAAAAGGTGCTTTTGAGGATAGAGTCCTCAGGAAAGCAGAGAGGGCCAAATTGTCTGGGGCATTTGATGGGGTTCCAGGAGGCAGTGAGGACCAGCACCACTTTTCCCCGCTGGCACCTTTGCTGTGGCAGCAAAAGCTGGACGTTTGTCTTTTCTACTCCGGAGGGCGCCGAAAGCGAAAAAGGGTGCTTTTGAGGATAGAGACCTCAGGAAAGCAGAGAGGGCCAAATTGTCTGGGGCATTTGCTGGGGTTCCAGGAGGCAGTGAGGACCAGCACCACTTTTCACGCTGGCACCTTTGCTGTGGCAGCAAAAGCTGGACGTTTGTCTTTTTTGCTCCAAACAGCGGCGAAAGCGAAAAAAGGTGCTTTTGAGGATAGAGTCCTCAGGAAAGCAGAGAGGGCCAAATTGTCTGGGGCATTTGATGGGGTTCCAGGAGGCAGTGAGGACCATCACCACTTTTCCCCCCTGGCACCTTTGCTGTGGCAGCAAAAGCTGGACGTTTGTCTTTTCTGCTCCGGAGGGCACCGAAAGCGAAAAAAGGTGCTTTTGAGGATAGAGTCCTCAGGAAAGCAGAGAGGGCCAAATTGTCTGGGGCATTTGAAGGGGTTCCAGGAGGCAGTGAGGACCAGCACCACTTTTCCCCGCTGGCACCTTTGCTGTGGCAGCAAAAGCTGGACGTTTGTCTTTTTTGCTCCAAACAGCGCCGAAAGCGAAAAAAGGTGCTTTTGAGGATAGAGTCCTCAGGAAAGCAGAGAGGGCCAAATTGTCTGGGGCATTTGATGGGGTTCCAGGAGGCAGTGAGGACCAGCACCACTTTTCCCCGCTGGCACCTTTGCTGTGGCAGCAAAAGCTGGACGTTTGTCTTTTTTGCTCCAAACAGCGCCGAAAGCGAAAAAAGGTGCTTTTGAGGATAGAGTCCGCAGGAAAGCAGAGAGGGCCAAATTGTGTGGGGCATTTGATGGGGTTCCAGGAGCCAGTGAGGACCAGCACCACTTTTCCCCGCTGGCACCTTTGCTGTGGCAGCAAAAGCTGGACGTTTGTCTTTTTTGCTCCAAACAGCGCCGAAAGTGAAAAAAGGTGCTTTTGAGGATAGAGTCCTCAGGAAAGCAGAGAGGGCCAAATTGTCTGGGGCATTTGATGGGGTTCCAGGAGGCAGTGAGGACCAGCACCACTTTTCCCCGCTGGCACCTTTGCTGTGGCAGCAAAAGCTGGACGTTTGTATTTTTTGCTCTGGAGGATGCCGAAAGTGAAAAAAGGTGCTTTTGAGGATAGAGTCCTCAGGAAAGCAGAGAGGGCCAAATTGTGTGGTGCATTTGATGGGGTTCCAGGAGGCAGTGAGGACCAGCACCACTTTTCCCCGCTGGCACCTTTGCTGTGGCAGCAAAAGCTGGACGTTTGTCTTTTCTACTCCGGAGGGCGCCGAAAGCGAAAAAAGGTGCTTTTGAGGATAGAGTCCTCAGGAAAGCAGAGAGGGCCAAATTGTCTGGGGCATTTGATGGGGTTCCAGGAGGCAGTGAGGACCAGCACCACTTTTCCCCCCTGGCACCTTTGCTGTGGCAGCAAAAGCTGGACGTTTGTCTTTTCTGCTCCGGAGGGCGCCGAAAGCTAAAAAGGGTGCTTTTGAGGATAGATTCCTCAGGAAAGCAGAGAGGGCCAAATTGTGTGGGGCATTTGAAGGGGTTCCAGGAGGCAGTGAGGACCAGCACCACTTTTCCCCGCTGCCACCTTTGCTGTGGCAGCAAAAGCTGGACGTTTGTCTTTTTTGCTCTGGAGGATGCCGAAAGTGAAAAAAGGTGCTTTTGAGGATGGAGTCCGCAGGAAAGCAGAGAGGGCCAAATTGTGTGGTGCATTTGATGGGGTTCCAGGAGCCAGTGAGGACCAGCACCACTTTTCCCCGCTGGCACCTTTGCTGTGGCAGCAAAAGCTGGACGTTTGTCTTTTTTGCTCTGGAGGATGCCGAAAGTGAAAAAAGGTGCTTTTGAGGATGGAGTCCGCAGGAAAGCAGAGAGGGCCAAATTGTGTGGTGCATTTGATGGGGTTCCAGGAGCCAGTGAGGACCAGCACCACTTTTCCCCGCTGGCACCTTTGCTGTGGCAGCAAAAGCTGGACGTTTGTCTTTTCTGCTCCGGAGGGCGCCGAAAGCGAAAAAAGGTGCTTTTGAGGATAGAGTCCGCAGGAAAGTAGAGAGGGCCAAATTGTGTGGTGCATTTGATGGGGTTCCAGGAGGCAGTGAGGACCAGCACCACTTTTCCCCGCTGGCACCTTTGCTGTGGCAGCAAAAGCTGGACGTTTGTCTTTTCTACTCCGGAGGGCGCCGAAAGCGAAAAAGGGTGCTTTTGAGGATAGAGTCCGCAGGAAAGCAGAGAGGGCCAAATTGTCTGGGGCATTTGATGGGGTTCCAGGAGGCAGTGAGGACCAGCACCACTTTTCCCCGCTGCCACCTTTGCTGTGGCAGCAAAAGCTGGACGTTTGTCTTTTTTGCTCCAAACAGCGGCGAAAGCGAAAACAGGTACTTTTGAGGATAGAGTCCTCAGGAAAGCAGAGAGGGCCAAATTGTCTGGGGCATTTGATGGGGTTCCAGGAGGCAGTGAGGACCAGCACCACTTTTCCCCGCTGCCACCTTTCCTGTGGCAGCAAAAGCTGGACGTTTGTCTTTTCTGCTCCGGAGGGCGCCGAAAGCGAAAAAAGGTGCTTTTGAGGATAGAGTCCTCAGGAAAGCAGAGAGGGCCAAATTGTCTGGGGCATTTGAAGGGGTTCCAGGAGGCAGTGAGGACCAGCACCACTTTTCCCCGCTGGCACCTTTGCTGTGGCAGCAAAAGCTGGATGTTTGTCTTTTTTGCTCCAAACAGCGCCGAAAGCGAAAAAAGGTGCTTTTGAGGATAGAGTCCTCAGGAAAGCAGAGAGGGCCAAATTGTCTGGGGCATTTGATGGGGTTCCAGGAGGCAGTGAGGACCAGCACCACTTTTCCCCGCTGCCACCTTTGCTGTGGCAGCAAAAGCTGGACGTTTGTCTTTTTTGCTCCAAACAGCGGCGAAAGTGAAAAAAGGTGCTTTTGAGGATAGAGTCCTCAGGAAAGCAGAGAGGGCCAAATTGTCTGGGGCATTTGATGGGGTTCCAGGAGGCAGTGAGGACCAGCACCACTTTTCCCCGCTGGCACCTTTGCTGTGGCAGCAAAAGCTGGACGTTTGTCTTTTTTGCTCTGGAGGATGCCGAAAGTGAAAAAAGGTGCTTTTGAGGATGGAGTCCGCAGGAAAGCAGAGAGGGCCAAATTGTGTGGTGCATTTGATGGGGTTCCAGGAGCCAGTGAGGACCAGCACCACTTTTCCCCGCTGGCACCTTTGCTGTGGCAGCAAAAGCTGAACGTTTGTCTTTTCTGCTCCGGAGGGCGCCGAAAGCGAAAAAAGGTGCTTTTGAGGATAGATTCCTCAGGAAAGCAGAGAGGGCCAAATTGTGTGGTGCATTTGATGGGGTTCCAGGAGGCAGTGAGGACCAGCACCACTTTTCCCCGCTGGCACCTTTGCTGTGGCAGCAAAAGCTGGACGTTTGTCTTTTCTACTCCGGAGGGCGCCGAAAGCGAAAAAGGGTGCTTTTGAGGATAGAGTCCTCAGGAAAGCAGAGAGGGCCAAATTGTCTGGGGCATTTGATGGGGTTCCAGGAGGCAGTGAGGACCAGCACCACTTTTCCCCGCTGGCACCTTTGCTGTGGCAGCAAAAGCTGGACGTTTGTCTTTTTTGCTCCAAACAGCACCGAAAGTGAAAAAAGGTGCTTTTGAGGATAGAGTCCTCAGTAAAGCAGAGAGGGCCAAATTGTCTGGGGCATTTGATGGGGTTCCAGGAGGCAGTGAGGACCAGCACCACTTTTCCCCGCTGGCACCTTTGCTGTGGCGGCAAAAGCTGGACGTTTGTCTTTTTTGCTCCAAACAGCACCGAAAGTGAAAAAAGGTGCTTTTGAGGATAGAGTCCGCAGGAAAGCAGAGAGGGCCAAATTGTCTGGAGCATTTGATGGGGTTCCAGGAGGCAGTGAGGACCAGCACCACTTTTCCCCGCTGGCACGTTTGCTGTGGCAGCAAAAGCTGGACGTTTGTCTTTTTTGCTCTGGAGGATGCCGAAAGTGAAAAAAGGTGCTTTTGAGGATAGAGTCCTCAGGAAAGCAGAGAGGGCCAAATTGTCTGGGGCATTTGATGGGGTTCCAGGAGGCAGTGAGGACCAGCACCACTTTTCCCCGCTGGCACCTTTGCTGTGGCAGCAAAAGCTGGACGTTTGTCTTTTCTACTCCGGAGGGCGCCGAAAGCGAAAAAGGGTGCTTTTGAGGATAGAGTCCGCAGGAAAGCAGAGAGGGCCAAATTGTCTGGGGCATTTGATGGGGTTCCAGGAGGCAGTGAGGACCAGCACCACTTTTCCCCGCTGCCACCTTTGCTGTGGCAGCAAAAGCTGGACGTTTGTCTTTTTTGCTCCAAACAGCGGCGAAAGCGAAAACAGGTACTTTTGAGGATAGAGTCCTCAGGAAAGCAGAGAGGGCCAAATTGTCTGGGGCATTTGATGGGGTTCCAGGAGGCAGTGAGGACCAGCACCACTTTTCCCCGCTGCCACCTTTCCTGTGGCAGCAAAAGCTGGACGTTTGTCTTTTCTGCTCCGGAGGGCGCCGAAAGCGAAAAAAGGTGCTTTTGAGGATAGAGTCCTCAGGAAAGCAGAGAGGGCCAAATTGTCTGGGGCATTTGAAGGGGTTCCAGGAGGCAGTGAGGACCAGCACCACTTTTCCCCGCTGGCACCTTTGCTGTGGCAGCAAAAGCTGGATGTTTGTCTTTTTTGCTCCAAACAGCGCCGAAAGCGAAAAAAGGTGCTTTTGAGGATAGAGTCCTCAGGAAAGCAGAGAGGGCCAAATTGTCTGGGGCATTTGATGGGGTTCCAGGAGGCAGTGAGGACCAGCACCACTTTTCCCCGCTGCCACCTTTGCTGTGGCAGCAAAAGCTGGACGTTTGTCTTTTTTGCTCCAAACAGCGGCGAAAGTGAAAAAAGGTGCTTTTGAGGATAGAGTCCTCAGGAAAGCAGAGAGGGCCAAATTGTCTGGGGCATTTGATGGGGTTCCAGGAGGCAGTGAGGACCAGCACCACTTTTCCCCGCTGGCACCTTTGCTGTGGCAGCAAAAGCTGGACGTTTGTCTTTTTTGCTCTGGAGGATGCCGAAAGTGAAAAAAGGTGCTTTTGAGGATGGAGTCCGCAGGAAAGCAGAGAGGGCCAAATTGTGTGGTGCATTTGATGGGGTTCCAGGAGCCAGTGAGGACCAGCACCACTTTTCCCCGCTGGCACCTTTGCTGTGGCAGCAAAAGCTGAACGTTTGTCTTTTCTGCTCCGGAGGGCGCCGAAAGCGAAAAAAGGTGCTTTTGAGGATAGATTCCTCAGGAAAGCAGAGAGGGCCAAATTGTGTGGTGCATTTGATGGGGTTCCAGGAGGCAGTGAGGACCAGCACCACTTTTCCCCGCTGGCACCTTTGCTGTGGCAGCAAAAGCTGGACGTTTGTCTTTTCTACTCCGGAGGGCGCCGAAAGCGAAAAAGGGTGCTTTTGAGGATAGAGTCCTCAGGAAAGCAGAGAGGGCCAAATTGTCTGGGGCATTTGATGGGGTTCCAGGAGGCAGTGAGGACCAGCACCACTTTTCCCCGCTGGCACCTTTGCTGTGGCAGCAAAAGCTGGACGTTTGTCTTTTTTGCTCCAAACAGCACCGAAAGTGAAAAAAGGTGCTTTTGAGGATAGAGTCCTCAGTAAAGCAGAGAGGGCCAAATTGTCTGGGGCATTTGATGGGGTTCCAGGAGGCAGTGAGGACCAGCACCACTTTTCCCCGCTGGCACCTTTGCTGTGGCGGCAAAAGCTGGACGTTTGTCTTTTTTGCTCCAAACAGCACCGAAAGTGAAAAAAGGTGCTTTTGAGGATAGAGTCCGCAGGAAAGCAGAGAGGGCCAAATTGTCTGGAGCATTTGATGGGGTTCCAGGAGGCAGTGAGGACCAGCACCACTTTTCCCCGCTGGCACGTTTGCTGTGGCAGCAAAAGCTGGACGTTTGTCTTTTTTGCTCTGGAGGATGCCGAAAGTGAAAAAAGGTGCTTTTGAGGATAGAGTCCTCAGGAAAGCAGAGAGGGCCAAATTGTCTGGGGCATTTGATGGGGTTCCAGGAGGCAGTGAGGACCAGCACCACTTTTCCCCGCTGGCACCTTTGCTGTGGCAGCAAAAGCTGGACGTTTGTCTTTTCTACTCCGGAGGGCGCCGAAAGCGAAAAAGGGTGCTTTTGAGGATAGAGACCTCAGGAAAGCAGAGAGGGCCAAATTGTCTGGGGCATTTGCTGGGGTTCCAGGAGGCAGTGAGGACCAGCACCACTTTTCACGCTGGCACCTTTGCTGTGGCAGCAAAAGCTGGACGTTTGTCTTTTTTGCTCCAAACAGCGGCGAAAGCGAAAAAAGGTGCTTTTGAGGATAGAGTCCTCAGGAAAGCAGAGAGGGCCAAATTGTCTGGGGCATTTGATGGGGTTCCAGGAGGCAGTGAGGACCATCACCACTTTTCCCCCCTGGCACCTTTGCTGTGGCAGCAAAAGCTGGACGTTTGTCTTTTCTGCTCCGGAGGGCACCGAAAGCGAAAAAAGGTGCTTTTGAGGATAGAGTCCTCAGGAAAGCAGAGAGGGCCAAATTGTCTGGGGCATTTGAAGGGGTTCCAGGAGGCAGTGAGGACCAGCACCACTTTTCCCCGCTGGCACCTTTGCTGTGGCAGCAAAAGCTGGACGTTTGTCTTTTTTGCTCCAAACAGCGCCGAAAGCGAAAAAAGGTGCTTTTGAGGATAGAGTCCTCAGGAAAGCAGAGAGGGCCAAATTGTCTGGGGCATTTGATGGGGTTCCAGGAGGCAGTGAGGACCAGCACCACTTTTCCCCGCTGGCACCTTTGCTGTGGCAGCAAAAGCTGGACGTTTGTCTTTTTTGCTCCAAACAGCGCCGAAAGCGAAAAAAGGTGCTTTTGAGGATAGAGTCCGCAGGAAAGCAGAGAGGGCCAAATTGTGTGGGGCATTTGATGGGGTTCCAGGAGCCAGTGAGGACCAGCACCACTTTTCCCCGCTGGCACCTTTGCTGTGGCAGCAAAAGCTGGACGTTTGTCTTTTTTGCTCCAAACAGCGCCGAAAGTGAAAAAAGGTGCTTTTGAGGATAGAGTCCTCAGGAAAGCAGAGAGGGCCAAATTGTCTGGGGCATTTGATGGGGTTCCAGGAGGCAGTGAGGACCAGCACCACTTTTCCCCGCTGGCACCTTTGCTGTGGCAGCAAAAGCTGGACGTTTGTCTTTTTTGCTCTGGAGGATGCCGAAAGTGAAAAAAGGTGCTTTTGAGGATAGAGTCCTCAGGAAAGCAGAGAGGGCCAAATTGTGTGGTGCATTTGATGGGGTTCCAGGAGGCAGTGAGGACCAGCACCACTTTTCCCCGCTGGCACCTTTGCTGTGGCAGCAAAAGCTGGACGTTTGTCTTTTCTACTCCGGAGGGCGCCGAAAGCGAAAAAAGGTGCTTTTGAGGATAGAGTCCTCAGGAAAGCAGAGAGGGCCAAATTGTCTGGGGCATTTGATGGGGTTCCAGGAGGCAGTGAGGACCAGCACCACTTTTCCCCCCTGGCACCTTTGCTGTGGCAGCAAAAGCTGGACGTTTGTCTTTTCTGCTCCGGAGGGCGCCGAAAGCTAAAAAGGGTGCTTTTGAGGATAGAGTCCTCAGGAAAGCAGAGAGGGCCAAATTGTGTGGGGCATTTGAAGGGGTTCCAGGAGGCAGTGAGGACCAGCACCACTTTTCCCCGCTGCCACCTTTGCTGTGGCAGCAAAAGCTGGACGTTTGTCTTTTTTGCTCTGGAGGATGCCGAAAGTGAAAAAAGGTGCTTTTGAGGATGGAGTCCGCAGGAAAGCAGAGAGGGCCAAATTGTGTGGTGCATTTGATGGGGTTCCAGGAGCCAGTGAGGACCAGCACCACTTTTCCCCGCTGGCACCTTTGCTGTGGCAGCAAAAGCTGGACGTTTGTCTTTTTTGCTCTGGAGGATGCCGAAAGTGAAAAAAGGTGCTTTTGAGGATGGAGTCCGCAGGAAAGCAGAGAGGGCCAAATTGTGTGGTGCATTTGATGGGGTTCCAGGAGCCAGTGAGGACCAGCACCACTTTTCCCCGCTGGCACCTTTGCTGTGGCAGCAAAAGCTGAACGTTTGTCTTTTCTGCTCCGGAGGGCGCCGAAAGCGAAAAAAGGTGCTTTTGAGGATAGAGTCCTCAGGAAAGTAGAGAGGGCCAAATTGTGTGGTGCATTTGATGGGGTTCCAGGAGGCAGTGAGGACCAGCACCACTTTTCCCCGCTGGCACCTTTGCTGTGGCAGCAAAAGCTGGACGTTTGTCTTTTCTACTCCGGAGGGCGCCGAAAGCGAAAAAGGGTGCTTTTGAGGATAGAGTCCGCAGGAAAGCAGAGAGGGCCAAATTGTCTGGGGCATTTGATGGGGTTCCAGGAGGCAGTGAGGACCAGCACCACTTTTCCCCGCTGCCACCTTTGCTGTGGCAGCAAAAGCTGGACGTTTGTCTTTTTTGCTCCAAACAGCGGCGAAAGCGAAAACAGGTACTTTTGAGGATAGAGTCCTCAGGAAAGCAGAGAGGGCCAAATTGTCTGGGGCATTTGATGGGGTTCCAGGAGGCAGTGAGGACCAGCACCACTTTTCCCCGCTGCCACCTTTCCTGTGGCAGCAAAAGCTGGACGTTTGTCTTTTCTGCTCCGGAGGGCGCCGAAAGCGAAAAAAGGTGCTTTTGAGGATAGAGTCCTCAGGAAAGCAGAGAGGGCCAAATTGTCTGGGGCATTTGAAGGGGTTCCAGGAGGCAGTGAGGACCAGCACCACTTTTCCCCGCTGGCACCTTTGCTGTGGCAGCAAAAGCTGGATGTTTGTCTTTTTTGCTCCAAACAGCGCCGAAAGCGAAAAAAGGTGCTTTTGAGGATAGAGTCCTCAGGAAAGCAGAGAGGGCCAAATTGTCTGGGGCATTTGATGGGGTTCCAGGAGGCAGTGAGGACCAGCACCACTTTTCCCCGCTGCCACCTTTGCTGTGGCAGCAAAAGCTGGACGTTTGTCTTTTTTGCTCCAAACAGCGGCGAAAGTGAAAAAAGGTGCTTTTGAGGATAGAGTCCGCAGGAAAGCAGAGAGGGCCAAATTGTCTGGGGCATTTGATGGGGTTACAGGAGGCAGTGAGGACCAGCACCACTTTTCCCCGCTGGCACCTTTGCTGTGGCAGCAAAAGCTGGACGTTTGTCTTTTTTGCTCTGGAGGATGCCGAAAGTGAAAAAAGGTGCTTTTGAGGATGGAGTCCGCAGGAAAGCAGAGAGGGCCAAATTGTGTGGTGCATTTGATGGGGTTCCAGGAGCCAGTGAGGACCAGCACCACTTTTCCCCGCTGGCACCTTTGCTGTGGCAGCAAAAGCTGAACGTTTGTCTTTTCTGCTCCGGAGGGCGCCGAAAGCGAAAAAAGGTGCTTTTGAGGATAGAGTCCTCAGGAAAGTAGAGAGGGCCAAATTGTGTGGTGCATTTGATGGGGTTCCAGGAGGCAGTGAGGACCAGCAGCACTTTTCCCCGCTGGCACCTTTGCTGTGGCAGCAAAAGCTGGACGTTTGTCTTTTCTACTCCGGAGGGCGCCGAAAGCGAAAAAGGGTGCTTTTGAGGATAGAGTCCGCAGGAAAGCAGAGAGGGCCAAATTGTCTGGGGCATTTGATGGGGTTCCAGGAGGCAGTGAGGACCAGCACCACTTTTCCCCGCTGCCACCTTTGCTGTGGCAGCAAAAGCTGGACGTTTGTCTTTTTTGCTCCAAACAGCGGCGAAAGCGAAAAAAGGTGCTTTTAAGGATAGAGTCCTCAGGAAAGCAGAGAGGGCCAAATTGTCTGGGGCATTTGATGGGGTTCCAGGAGGCAGTGAGGACCAGCACCACTTTTCCCCCCTGGCACCTTTGCTGTGGCAGCAAAAGCTGGACGTTTGTCTTTTCTGCTCCGGAGGGCGCCGAAAGCGAAAAAAGGTGCTTTTGAGGATAGAGTCCTCAGGAAAGCAGAGAGGGCCAAATTGTGTGGGGCATTTGAAGGGGTTCCAGGAGGCAGTGAGGACCAGCACCACTTTTCCCCGCTGGCACCTTTGCTGTGGCAAAAAAGCTGGACGTTTGTCTTTTTTGCTCCAAACAGCGGTGAAAGTGAAAAAAGGTGCTTTTGAGGATAGAGTCCTCAGGAAAGCAGAGAGGGCCAAATTGTCTGGGGCATTTGATGGGGTTCCAGGAGGCAGTGAGGACCAGCACCACTTTTCCCCGCTGCCACCTTTGCTGTGGCAGCAAAAGCTGGACGTTTGTCTTTTTTGCTCTGGAGGATGCCGAAAGTGAAAAAAGGTGCTTTTGAGGATGGAGTCCGCAGGAAAGCAGAGAGGGCCAAATTGTGTGGTGCATTTGAAGGGGTTCCAGGAGCCAGTGAGGACCAGCACCACTTTTCCCCGCTGGCACCTTTGCTGTGGCAGCAAAAGCTGGACGTTTGTCTTTTTTGCTCCAAACAGCGGCGAAAGCGAAAAAAGGTGCTTTTGAGGATAGAGTCCTCAGGAAAGCAGAGAGGGCCAAATTGTCTGGGGCATTTGATGGGGTTCCAGGAGGCAGTGAGGACCAGCACCACTTTTCCCCCCTGGCACCTTTGCTGTGGCAGCAAAAGCTGGACGTTTGTCTTTTCTGCTCCGGAGGGCGCCGAAAGCGAAAAAAGGTGCTTTTGAGGATAGAGTCCTCAGGAAAGCAGAGAGGGCCAAATTGTCTGGGGCATTTGAAGGGGTTCCAGGAGGCAGTGAGGACCAGCACCACTTTTCCCCGCTGGCACCTTTGCTGTGGCAGCAAAAGCTGGATGTTTGCCTTTTTTGCTCCAAACAGCGCCGAAAGCGAAAACAGGTGCTTTTGAGGATGGAGTCCTCAGGAAAGCAGAGAGGGCCAAATTGTCTGGGGCATTTGATGGGGTTCCAGGAGGCAGTGAGGACCAGCACCACTTTTCCCCGCTGCCACCTTTGCTGTGGCAGCAAAAGCTGGACGTTTGTCTTTTTTGCTCCAAACAGCGGCGAAAGTGAAAAAAGGTGCTTTTGAGGATAGAGTCCGCAGGAAAGCAGAGAGGGCCAAATTGTCTGGGGCATTTGATGGGGTTCCAGGAGGCAGTGAGGACCAGCACCACTTTTCCCCGCTGGCACCTTTGCTGTGGCAGCAAAAGCTGGACGTTTGTCTTTTTTGCTCCTGAGGCTGCCGAAAGCGAAAACAGGTGCTTTTGAGGATGGAGTCCGCAGGAAAGCAGAGAGGGCCAAATTGTCTGTGGCTTTTGAAGAGGTTCCAGGAGGCAATGAGGACCAGCATTACTTTTCCCCGCTGGCACCTCTGCTGTGGCAGCAAAAGCTGGACGTTTGTCTTTTTTGCTCCGGAGGCTGCCGAAAGCGAAAACAGGTGCTTTTGAGGATGGAGTCCGCAGGAAAGCAGAGAGGGCCAAATTGTCTGGGGCATTTGAAAGGGTTCCAGGAGGCAGTGAGAACCAGCATTACTTTTCCCGGCTGGCACCTTTGCTGTGGCAGCAAAACCTGAACGTTTGTCTTTTTTGCTCCGGAGGCTGCCGAAAGTGAAAACAGGTGCTTTTGAGGATGGAGTCCGCAGGAAAGCAGAGAGGGCCAAATTGTCTGGGGCATTTGAAAGAGTTCCAGGAGGCAGTGAGAACCAGCATTACTTTTCCCCGCTGGCACCTTTGCTGTGGCAGCAAAAGCTGGACGTTTGTCTTTTTTGCTCCGGAGGCTGCCGAAAGCGAAAACAGGTGCTTTTGAGGATGGAGTCCGCAGGAAAGCAGAGAGTGCCAAATTGTCTATGGCATTTGAAGAGGTTCCAGGAGGCAATGAGGACCAGCATCACTTTTCCCCTCTGGCACCTTTGCTGTGGCAGCAAAAGCTGGACGTTTGTCTTTTTTGCTCTGGAGGCTGCCGAAAGCGAAAACAGGTGCTTTTGAGGATGGAGTCCGCAGGAAAGCAGAGAGGGCCAAATTGTCTGGGGCATTTGAAAGGGTTCCAGGAGGCAGTGAGAACCAGCATTACTTTTCCCCGCTGGCACCTTTGCTGTGGCAGCAAAAGCTGGACGTTTGTCTTTTTTGCTCTGGAGGATGCCGAAAGCGAAAACAGGTGCTTTTGAGGATGGAGTCCGCAGGAAAGCAGAGAGGGCCAAATTGTCTGGGGCATTTGAAAGAGTTGCAGGAGGCAGTGAGAACCAGCATTACTTTTCCCGGCTGGCACCTTTGCTGTGGCAGCAAAACCTGGACGTTTGTCTTTTTTGCTCCGGAGGATGCCGAAAGCGAAAACAGGTGCTTTTGAGGATGGAGTCCGCAGGAAAGCAGAGAGGGCCAAATTGTCTGGGGCATTTGAAAGGGTTCCAGGAGGCAGTGAGAACCAGCATTACTTTTCCCGGCTGGCACCTTTGCTGTGGCAGCAAAACCTGGACGTTTGTCTTTTTTGCTCCGGAGGATGCCGAAAGCGAAAACAGGTGCTTTTGAGGATGGAGTCCGCAGGAAAGCAGAGAGGGCCAAATTGTCTGGGGCATTTGAAAGGGTTCCAGGAGGCAGTGAGAACCAGCATTACTTTTCCCGGCTGGCACCTTTGCTGTGGCAGCAAAAGCTGGACGTTTGTCTTTTTTGCTCCGGAGGCTGCCGAAAGCGAAAACAGGTCCTTTTGAGCATGGAGTCCGCAGGAAAGCAGAGAGGGCCAAATTGTCTGTGGCATTTGAAGAGGTTCCAGGACGCAGTGAGAACCAGCATTACTTTTCCCCGCTGGCATCTTTGCTGTGGCAGCAAAACCTGGACGTTTGTCTTTTTTGCTCTGGAGGCTGCCGAAAGCGAAAACAGGTGCTTTTGAGGATGGAGTCCGCAGGAAAGCAGAGAGGGCCAAATTGTCTGTGGCATTTGAAAGAGTTCTAGGAGGTAGTGAGAACCAGCATTACTTTTCCCGGCTGGCACCTTTGCTGTGGCAGCAAAAGCTGGACGTTTTTCTTTTTTGCTCGGAGGCTGCAGAAAGCGAAAACAGGTGCTTTTGAGGATGGAGTCCGCAGGAAAGCAGAGAGGGCCAAATTGTCTGGGGCATTTGAAAGAGTTCCAGGAGGCAGTGAGAACCAGCATTACTTTTCCCCGCTGGCACCTTTGCTGTGGCAGCAAAACCTGGACATTTGTCTTTTTTGCTCCGGAGGCTGCCGAAAGCGAAAACAGGTGCTTTTGAGGATGGAGTCCGCAGGAAAGCAGAGAGTGCCAAATTGTCTGTGGCATTTGAAGAGGTTCCAGGAGGCAATGAGGACCAGCATCACTTTTCCCCGCTGGCACCTTTGCTGTGGCAGCAAAAGCTGGACGTTTGTCTTTTTTGCTCTGGAGGCTGCCGAAAGCGAAAACAGGTGCTTTTGAGGATGGAGTCCGCAGGAAAGCAGAGAGGGCCAAATTGTCTGGGGCATTTGAAAGGGTTCCAGGACGCAGTAGAGAACCAGCATTACTTTTCCCCGCTGGCACCTTTGCTGTGGCAGCAAAAGCTGGACGTTTGTCTTTTTTGCTCCGGAGGCTGCCGAAAGCGAAAACAGGTGCTTTTGAGGATGGAGTCCGCCGGAAAGCAGAGAGGGCCAAATTGTCTGGGGCATTTGAAAGGGTTCCAGGAGGCAGTGAGAACCAGCATTACTTTTCCCCGGTGGCACCTTTGCTGTGGCAGCAAAAGCTGGACGTTTGTCTTTTTTGCTCTGGAGGATGCCGAAAGCGAAAAGAGGTGCTTTTGAGGATGGAGTCCGCAGGAAAGCAGAGAGGGCCAAATTGTCTGGGGCATTTGAAAGAGTTCCAGGAGGCAGTGAGAACCAGCATTACTTTTCCCGGCTGGCACTTTTGCTGTGGCAGCAAAACCTGGACGTTTGTCTTTTTTTCTCCTGAGGTTGCCGAAAGCGAAAACAGGTGCTTTTGAGGATGGAGTCCGCAGGAAAGCAGACAGGGCCAAATTGTCTGTGGCTTTTGAAGAGGTTCCAGGAGGCAATGAGGACCAGCATTACTTTTCCCCGCTGGCACCTTTGCTGTGGCAGCAAAAGCTGGACGTTTGTCTTTTTTGCTCTGGAGGATGCCGAAAGCGAAAACAGGTGCTTTTGAGGATGGAGTCCGCAGGAAAGCAGAGAGGGCCAAATTGTCTGTGGCATTTGAAAGGGTTCCAGGAGGCAGTGAGAACCAGCATTACTTTTCCCCGCTGGCACCTTTGCTGTGGCAGCAAAACATGGACGTTTGTCTTTTTTGCTCCTGAGGCTACCGAAAGTGAAAACAGGTGCTTTTGAGGATGGAGTCCGCAGGAAAGCAGAGAGGGCCAAATTGTCTGGGGCATTTGAAAGAGTTCCAGGAGGCAGTGAGAACCAGCATTACTTTTCCCGGCTGGCACCATTGCTGTGGCAGCAAAAGCTGGACGTTTGTCTTTTTTGCTCTGGAGGCTGCCGAAAGCGAAAACAGGTGCTTTTGAGGATGGAGTCCGCAGGAAAGCAGAGAGGGCCAAATTGTCTGTGGCATTTGAAGAGGTTCCAGGAGGCAATGAGGACCAGCATCACTTTTCCCCGCTGCCACCTTTGCTGTGGCAGCAAAAGCTGGACGTTTGTCTTTTTTGCTCTGGAGGATGCCGAAAGCGAAAAAAGATGCTTTTGAGGATGGAGTCCGCAGGAAAGCAGAGAGGGCCAAATTGTCTGGGGCATTTGAAAGGGTTCCAGGAGGCAGTGAGAACCAGCATTACTTTTCCCCGCTGGCACCTTTGCTGTGGCAGCAAAACCTGGACGTTTGTCTTTTTTGCTCCTGAGGTTGCCGAAAGCGAAAACAGGTGCTTTTGAGGATGGAGTCCGCAGGAAAGCAGAGAGGGCCAAATTGTCTGGGGCATTTGAAAGGGTTCCAGGAGGCAGTGAGAACCAGCATTACTTTTCCCGGCTGGCACCTTTGCTGTGGCAGCAAAAGCTGGACGTTTGTCTTTTTTGCTCCGGAGGTTGCCGAAAGCGAAAACAGGTGCTTTTGAGGATGGAGTCCGCAGGAAAGCAGAGAGGGCCAAATTGTCTGGGGCATTTGAAAGGGTTCCAGGAGGCAGTGAGAACCAGCATTACTTTTCCCCGGTGGCACCTTTGCTGTGGCAGCAAAAGCTGGACGTTTGTCTTTTTTGCTCCTGAGGATGCCGAAAGCGAAAACAGGTGCTTTTGAGGATGGAGTCCGCAGGAAAGCAGAGAGGGCCAAATAGTCTGGGGCATTTGAAAGGGTTCCAGGAGGCAGTGAGAACCACCATTACTTTTCCCCGCTGGCACCTTTGCTGTGGCAGCAAAAGCTGGACGTTTGTCTTTTTTGCTCCGGAGGTTGCCGAAAGCAAAAACAGGTGCTTTTGAGGATGGAGTCCGCAGGAAAGCAGAGAGGGCCAAATTGTCTGTGGCATTTGAAGAGGTTCCAGGACGCAGTGAGAACCAGCATTACTTTTCCCCGCTGGCATCTTTGCTGTGGCAGCAAAAGCTGGACGTTTGTCTTTTTTGCTCCGGAGGTTGCCGAAAGCGAAAACAGGTGCTTTTGAGGATGGAGTCCGCAAGAAAGCAGAGAGGGCCAAATTGTCTGTGGCATTTGAAGAGGTTCCAGGACGCAGTGAGAACCAGCATTACTTTTCCCCGCTGGCACCTTTGCTGTGGCAGCAAAAGCTGGACGTTTGTCTTTTTTGCTCCGGAGGTTGCCGAAAGCGAAAAAAGGTGCTTTTGAGGATGGAGTCCGCAGGAAAGCAGAGAGGGCCAAATTGTCTGTGGCATTTGAAAGGGTTCCAGGAGGCAGTGAGAACCACCATTACTTTTCCCCGCTGGCACCTCTGCTGTGGCAGCAAAAGCTGGACGTTTGTCTTCTTTGCTCCGGAGGATGCCGAAAGCGAAAACAGGTGCTTTTGAGGATGGAGTCCGCAGGAAAGCAGAGAGGGCCAAATTGTCTGTGGCTTTTGAAGAGGTTCCAGGAGGCAATGAGGACCAGCATTACTTTTCCCCGCTGGCACCTCTGCTGTGGCAGCAAAAGCTGGACGTTTGTCTTTTTTGCTCCGGAGGCTGCCGAAAGCGAAAACAGGTGCTTTTGAGGATGGAGTCCGCAGGAAAGCAGAGAGGGCCAAATTGTCTGTGGCATTTGAAAGGGTTCCAGGAGGCAGTGAGAACCAGCATTACTTTTCCCCGCTGGCACCTTTGCTGTGGCAGCAAAACCTGGACGTTTGTGATTTTTGCTCCGGAGGCTGCCGAAAGTGAAAACAGGTGCTTTTGAAAATGGAGTCCACAGGAAAGCAGAGAGGGCCAAATTGTCTGGGGCATTTGAAAGGGTTCCAGGAGGCAGTGAGAACCAGCATTACTTTTCCCCGCTGGCACCTTTGCTGTGGCAGCAAAACCTGGACGTTTGTCTTTTTTGCTCTGGAGGATGCCGAAAGCGAAAACAGGTGCTTTTGAGGATGGAGTCCGCAGGAAAGCAGACAGGGCCAAATTGTCTGTGGCTTTTGAAGAGGTTCCAGGAGGCAATGAGGACCAGCATTACTTTTCCCCGCTGGCATCTTTGCTGTGGCAGCAAACCTGGACGTTTGTCTTTTTTGCTCTGGAGGCTGCCGAAAGCGAAAACAGGTGCTTTTGAGGATGGAGTCCGCAGGAAAGCAGAGAGGGCCAAATTGTCTGTGGCATTTGAAAGAGTTCTAGGAGGTAGTGAGAACCAGCATTACTTTTCCCCGCTGGCACCTTTGCTGTGGCAGCAAAAGCTGGACGTTTGTCTTTTTTGCTCGGAGGCTGCCGAAAGCGAAAACAGGTGCTTTTGAGGATGGAGTCCGCAGGAAAGCAGAGAGGGCCAAATTGTCTGGGGCATTTGAAAGGGTTCCAGGAGGCAGTGAGAACCAGCATTACTTTTGCCCGCTGGCACCTTTGCTGTGGCAGCAAAACCTGGACGTTTGTCTTTTTTGCTCCGGAGGCTGCAGAAAGCGAAAACAGGTGCTTTTGAGGATGGAGTCCGCAGGAAAGCAGAGAGTGCCAAATTGTCTGTGGCATTTGAAGAGGTTCCAGGAGGCAATGAGGACCAGCATCACTTTTCCCCGCTGGCACCTTTGCTGTGGCAGCAAAAGCTGGACGTTTGTCTTTTTTGCTCTGGAGGATGCCGAAAGCGAAAAAAGGTGCTTTTGAGGATGGAGTCCGCAGGAAAGCAGAGAGGGCCAAATTGTCTGGGGCATTTGAAAGGGTTCCAGGAGGCAGTGAGAACCAGCATTACTTTTCCCCGCTGGCACCTTTGCTGTGGCAGCAAAAGCTGGACGTTTGTCTTTTTTGCTCCGGAGTTTGCCGAAAGCGAAAACAGGTGCTTTTGAGGATGGAGTCCGCAGGAAAGCAGAGAGGGCCAAATTGTCTGGGGCATTTGAAAGGGTTCCAGGAGGCAGTGAGAACCAGCATTACTTTTCCCCGGTGGCACCTTTGCTGTGGCAGCAAAAGCTGGACGTTTGTCTTTTTTGCTCTGGAGGCTGCCGAAAGCGAAAACAGGTGCTTTTGAGGATGGAGTCCGCAGGAAAGCAGAGAGGGCCAAATTGTCTGGGGCATTTGAAAGAGTTCCAGGAGGCAGTGAGAACCAGCATTACTTTTCCCGGCTGGCACTTTTGCTGTGGCAGCAAAACCTGGACGTTTGTCTTTTTTGCTCCTGAGGTTGCCGAAAGCGAAAACAGGTGCTTTTGAGGATGGAGTCCGCAGGAAAGCAGACAGGGCCAAATTGTCTGTGGCTTTTGAAGAGGTTCCAGGAGGCAATGAGGACCAGCATTACTTTTCCCCGCTGGCACCTTTGCTGTGGCAGCAAAAGCTGGACGTTTGTCTTTTTTGCTCCGGAGGCTGCCGAAAGCGAAAAAAGGTGCTTTTGAGGATGGAGTCCGCAGGAAAGCAGAGAGGGCCAAATTGTCTGGGGCATTTGAAAGGGTTCCAGGAGGCAGTGAGAACCACCATTACTTTTCCCCGCTGGCACCTTTGCTGTGGCAGCAAAACCTGGACGTTTGTCTTTTTTGCTCCTGAGGCTACCGAAAGTGAAAACAGGTGCTTTTGAGGATGGAGTCCGCAGGAAAGCAGAGAGGGCCAAATTGTCTGGGGCATTTGAAAGAGTTCCAGGAGGCAGTGAGAACCAGCATTACTTTTCCCCACTGGCACCTTTGCTGTGGCAGCAAAAGCTGGACGTTTGTCTTTTTTGCTCCGGAGGCTGCCGAAAGCGAAAACAGGTGCTTTTGAGGATGGAGTCCGCAGGAAAGCAGAGAGTGCCAAATTGTCTGTGGCATTTGAAGAGGTTCCAGGAGGCAATGAGGACCAGCATCAGTTTTCCCCGCTGGCACCTTTGCTGTGGCAGCAAAAGCTGGACGTTTGTCTTTTTTGCTCTGGAGGATGCCGAAACCGAAAACAGGTGCTTTTGAGGATGGAGTCCGCAGGAAAGCAGAGAGGGCCAAATTGTCTGGGGCATTTGAAAGGGTTCCAGGAGGCAGTGAGAACCAGCATTACTTTTCGCCGCTGGCACCTTTGCTGTGGCAGCAAAACCTGGACGTTTGTCTTTTTTGCTCCTGAGGTTGCCGAAAGCGAAAACAGGTGCTTTTGAGGATGGAGTCCGCAGGAAAGCAGAGAGGGCCAAATTGTCTGGGGCATTTGAAAGGGTTCCAGGAGACAGTGAGAACCAGAATTCCTTTTGCCCGCTGGCACCTTTGCTGTGGCAGCAAAAGCTGGACGTTTGTCTTTTTTGCTCCTGAGGATGCCGAAAGCGAAAACAGGTGCTTTTGAGGATGGAGTCCGCAGGAAAGCAGAGAGGGCCAAATAGTCTGGGGCATTTGAAAGGGTTCCAGGAGGCAGTGAGAACCAGCATTACTTTTCCCGGCTGGCACCTTTGCTGTGGCAGCAAAAGCTGGACGTTTGGCTTTTTTGCTCCGGAGGTTGCCGAAAGCGAAAACAGGTGCTTTTGAGGATGGAGTCCGCAGGAAAGCAGAGAGGGCCAAATTGTCTGGGGCATTTGAAGAGGTTCCAGGAGGCAATGAGGACCAGCATCACTTTTCCCCGCTGGCACCTTTGCTGTGGCAGCAAAAGCTGGACGTTTGTCTTTTTTGCTCTGGAGGATGCCGAAAGCGAAAAAAGGTGCTTTTGAGGATGGAGTCCGCAGGAAAGCAGAGAGGGCCAAATAGTCTGGGGCATTTGAAAGGGTTCCAGGAGGCAGTGAGAACCAGCATTACTTTTCCCGGCTGGCACCTTTGCTGTGGCAGCAAAACCTGGACGTTTGTCTTTTTTGCTCCGGAGGCTGCCGAAAGCGAAAACAGGTGCTTTTGAGCATGGAGTCCGCAGGAAAGCAGAGAGGGCCAAATTGTCTGTGGCATTTGAAGAGGTTCGAGGACGCAGTGAGAACCAGCATTACTTTTCCCCGCTGGCATCTTTGCTGTGGCAGCAAAACCTGGACGTTTGTCTTTTTTGCTCTGGAGGCTGCCGAAACCGAAAACAGGTGCTTTTGAGGATGGAGTCCGCAGGAAAGCAGAGAGGGCCAAATTGTCTGTGGCATTTGAAAGAGTTCTAGGAGGTAGTGAGAACCAGCATTACTTTTCCCCGCTGGCACCTTTGCTGTGGCAGCAAAAGCTGGACGTTTGTCTTTTTTGCTCGGAGGCTGCCGAAAGCGAAAACAGGTGCTTTTGAGGATGGAGTCCGCAGGAAAGCAGAGAGGGCCAAATTGTCTGGGGCATTTGAAAGGGTTCCAGGAGGCATTTAGAACCAGCATTACTTTTGCCCGCTGGCACCTTTGCTGTGGCAGCAAAACCTGGACGTTTGTCTTTTTTGCTCCGGAGGCTGCCGAAAGCGAAAACAGGTGCTTTTGAGGATGGAGTCCGCAGGAAAGCAGAGAGGGCCAAATTGTCTGTGGCATTTGAAGAGGTTCCAGGAGGCAATGAGGACCAGCATCACTTTTCCCCGCTGGCACCTTTGCTGTGGCAGCAAAAGCTGGACGTTTGTCTTTTTTGCTCTGGAGGATGCCGAAAGCGAAAAAAGGTGCTTTTGAGGATGGAGTCCGCAGGAAAGCAGAGAGGGCCAAATTGTCTGGGGCATTTGAAAGGGTTCCAGGAGGCAGTGAGAACCAGCATTACTTTTCCCCGCTGGCACCTTTGCTGTGGCAGCAAAAGCTGGACGTTTGTCTTTTTTGCTCCGGAGTTTGCCGAAAGCGAAAACAGGTGCTTTTGAGGATGGAGTCCGCAGGAAAGCAGAGAGGGCCAAATTGTCTGGGGCATTTGAAAGGGTTCCAGGAGGCAGTGAGAACCAGAATTCCTTTTGCCCGCTGGCACCTTTGCTGTGGCAGCAAAAGCTGGACGTTTGTCTTTTTTGCTCCTGAGGATGCCGAAAGCGAAAACAGGTGCTTTTGAGGATGGAGTCCGCAGGAAAGCAGAGAGGGCCAAATAGTCTGGGGCATTTGAAAGGGTTCCAGGAGGCAGTGAGAACCAGCATTACTTTTCCCGGCTGGCACCTTTGCTGTGGCAGCAAAAGCTGGACGTTTGGCTTTTTTGCTCCGGAGGTTGCCGAAAGCGAAAACAGGTGCTTTTGAGGATGGAGTCCGCAGGAAAGCAGAGAGGGCCAAATTGTCTGTGGCATTTGAAGAGGTTCCAGGAGGCAATGAGGACCAGCATCACTTTTCCCCGCTGGCACCTTTGCTGTGGCAGCAAAAGCTGGACGTTTGTCTTTTTTGCTCTGGAGGATGCCGAAAGCGAAAAAAGGTGCTTTTGAGGATGGAGTCTGCAGGAAAGCAGAGAGGGCCAAATTGTCTGGGGCATTTGAAAGGGTTCCAGGAGGCAGTGAGAACCAGCATTACTTTTCGCCACTGGCACCTTTGCTGTGGCAGCAAAAGCTGGACGTTTGTCTTTTTTGCTCCGGAGGTTGCCGAAAGCGAAAACAGGTGCTTTTGAGGATGGAGTCCGCAGGAAAGCAGAGAGGGCCAAATAGTCTGGGGCATTTGAAAGGGTTCCAGGAGGCAGTGAGAACCAGCATTACTTTTCCCGGCTGGCACCTTTGCTGTGGCAGCAAAAGCTGGACGTTTGGCTTTTTTGCTCCGGAGGTTGCCGAAAGCGAAAACAGGTGCTTTTGAGGATGGAGTCCGCAGGAAAGCAGAGAGGGCCAAATTGTCTGTGGCATTTGAAGAGGTTCCATGACGCAGTGAGAACCAGCATTACTTTTCCCCGCTGGCATTTTTGCTGTGGCAGCAAAAGCTGGACGTTTGTCTTTTTTGCTCCGGAGGTTGCCGAAAGCGAAAACAGGTGCTTTTGAGGATGGAGTCCGCAAGAAAGCAGAGAGGGCCAAATTGTCTGTGGCATTTGAAGAGGTTCCAGGACGCAGTGAGAACCAGCATTACTTTTCCCGGCTGGCACCTTTGCTGTGGCAGCAAAACCTGGACGTTTGTCTTTTTTGCTCCGGAGGCTGCCGAAAGCGAAAACAGGTGCTTTTGAGCATGGAGTCCGCAGGAAAGCAGAGAGGGCCAAATTGTCTGTGGCATTTGAAGAGGTTCGAGGACGCAGTGAGAACCAGCATTACTTTTCCCCGCTGGCATCTTTGCTGTGGCAGCAAAACCTGGACGTTTGTCTTTTTTGCTCTGGAGGCTGCCGAAACCGAAAACAGGTGCTTTTGAGGATGGAGTCCGCAGGAAAGCAGAGAGGGCCAAATTGTCTGTGGCATTTGAAAGAGTTCTAGGAGGTAGTGAGAACCAGCATTACTTTTCCCCGCTGGCACCTTTGCTGTGGCAGCAAAAGCTGGACGTTTGTCTTTTTTGCTCCGGAGGCTGCCGAAAGCGAAAACAGGTGCTTTTGAGGATGGAGTCCGCAGGAAAGCAGAGAGGGCCAAATTGTCTGTGGCATTTGAAGAGGTTCCAGGAGGCAATGAGGACCAGCATCACTTTTCCCCGCTGGCACCTTTGCTGTGGCAGCAAAAGCTGGACGTTTGTCTTTTTTGCTCTGGAGTATGCCGAAAGCGAAAAAAGGTGCTTTTGAGGATGGAGTCCGCAGGAAAGCAGAGAGGGCCAAATTGTCTGGGGCATTTGAAAGGGTTCCAGGAGGCAGTGAGAACCAGCATTACTTTTCCCCGCTGGCACCTTTGCTGTGGCAGCAAAAGCTGGACGTTTGTCTTTTTTGCTCCGGAGTTTGCCGAAAGCGAAAACAGGTGCTTTTGAGGATGGAGTCCGCAGGAAAGCAGAGAGGGCCAAATTGTCTGGGGCATTTGAAAGGGTTCCAGGAGGCAGTGAGAACCAGCATTACTTTTCCCCGGTGGCACCTTTGCTGTGGCAGCAAAAGCTGGACGTTTGTCTTTTTTGCTCTGGAGGCTGCCGAAAGCGAAAACAGGTGCTTTTGAGGATGGAGTCCGCAGGAAAGCAGAGAGGGCCAAATTGTCTGGGGCATTTGAAAGAGTTCCAGGAGGCAGTGAGAACCAGCATTACTTTTCCCCACTGGCACCTTTGCTGTGGCAGCAAAAGCTGGACGTTTGTCTTTTTTGCTCTGGAGGATGCCGAAAGCGAAAAAAGGTGCTTTTGAGGATGGAGTCCGCAGGAAAGCAGAGAGGGCCAAATTGTCTGTGGCATTGAAAGGGTTCCAGGAGGCAGTGAGAACCAGCATTACTTTTCGCCGCTGGCACCTTTGCTGTGGCAGCAAAACCTGGACGTTTGTCTTTTTTGCTCCTGAGGTTGCCGAAAGCGAAAACAGGTGCTTTTGAGGATGGAGTCCGCAGGAAAGCAGAGAGGGCCAAATTGTCTGGGGCATTTGAAAGGGTTCCAGGAGGCAGTGAGAACCAGAATTCCTTTTGCCCGCTGGCACCTTTGCTGTGGCAGCAAAAGCTGGACGTTTGTCTTTTTTGCTCCGGAGGCTGCCGAAAGCGAAAACAGGTGCTTTTGAGGATGGAGTCCGCCGGAAAGCAGAGAGGGCCAAATTGTCTGGGCATTTGAAAGGGTTCCAGGAGGCAGTGAGAACCAGCATTACTTTTCCCCGGTGGCACCTTTGCTGTGGCAGCAAAAGCTGGACGTTTGTCTTTTTTGCTCTGGAGGATGCCGAAAGCGAAAAGAGGTGCTTTTGAGGATGGAGTCCGCAGGAAAGCAGAGAGGGCCAAATTGTCTGGGGCATTTGAAAGAGTTCCAGGAGGCAGTGAGAACCAGCATTACTTTTCCCGGCTGGCACTTTTGCTGTGGCAGCAAAACCTGGACGTTGTCTTTTTTTCTCCTGAGGTTGCCGAAAGCGAAAACAGGTGCTTTTGAGGATGGAGTCCGCAGGAAAGCAGACAGGGCCAAATTGTCTGTGGCTTTTGAAGAGGTTCCAGGAGGCAATGAGGACCAGCATTACTTTTCCCCGCTGGCACCTTTGCTGTGGCAGCAAAAGCTGGACGTTTGTCTTTTTTGCTCTGGAGGATGCCGAAAGCGAAAACAGGTGCTTTTGAGGATGGAGTCCGCAGGAAAGCAGAGAGGGCCAAATTGTCTGTGGCATTTGAAAGGGTTCCAGGAGGCAGTGAGAACCAGCATTACTTTTCCCCGCTGGCACCTTTGCTGTGGCAGCAAAACATGGACGTTTGTCTTTTTTGCTCCTGAGGCTACCGAAAGTGAAAACAGGTGC